>NC_058131.1:724517604-724527983 GCF_016433145.1 Gracilinanus agilis
TCTATCTATCTATCTATCTATCTATCTATCTATCTGTCTGTCTGTCTGTCTGTCTGTCTGTCTGGCTGGCTGGCTGGCTGTCTGTCTGTCTGTCTATCTGTCTATCTGTCTATCTGTCTATTTGTCTATCTCTCTATCTGTCTATCTATCTATCTATCTATCTATCTATCTATCTATCTATCTATCTGTCTGCCTATTATTATTATTATCTATTATATTATATCTATTATATTATTATCTGTCTATATCTATTTCTAAGGCGCCTCCTAGACTCAAATTCCATGTAGTATCCTCCAAAGTGACTTCCCCTCTCGGGGTTTCCTCTTCTTTCTTTGTGAAATGAGAGGGTTCGGAGGTGATATCTAAGGTCCGGCTACCTCAGAGAGCTCAGCACAGGGGTCTGAGGCAGGAGTGTGCTCGGGCCCAGGCTCCCCCTGGGACTTTCAGGGTTCTGCCCTGAGCCTCCGACTAAACAATCATGGCAGAGGCAAAAGGATTGCCCGGCGTGTGCCCACACGGCCCTACCTCCATTAGCTGAATCAGCCGCCCCTTGGATCTGGATCTCGCCGCCCCAGTTCGGAATGACAGCTTTATGGTTCAATAAAGCAAATTAATTGATTCAACTCTCCTCACTAGTGTCTAGAAACAAAGGCGGTTTTCTGCATTAATCTAGGAATCAAGATGAGATGGAAACAAAACCCTATTTTCCCACAGAGTCAGATTTTCCATCAGAGCCAAACACAGGCTCTTCCCCCACCAGCCAGGAGGCCATCTTTCCCTCTCCTTGTGAGCTGTTTCAGTGGAGCTCAGGAAGGGCAAGAGGCATTTCGGATCACAGTAGTCAAATGCGGATGCTTTGAAAAGAAACCTGATTACTCTCCCCGACCTTGGAAAAAAGAGAAAAAGAGCAGAAAAGCAAACGAGATGAAAAAACCCCAACTTTCTGACTTTCTTTTTTTTTTCTTTCTTGCATGCCTTTCCTCCCCACAATTTACCCTAAGCAAATGGATGGGGTCTTTGGGCCTGTGGAGTTAGAGGAAAGGAAGGAGCATTCTGATGAGTTAAAAGGAGGAGTGATTTAATTGTCTAACTCCTTCTGCGCTCAAGAATATCAGACAGATGGGGAGGATAAGACAAGAAGCTCAATAATTAATTTTCATGTTCCTCACTAGTGGGACCTCTTTAATCCCTGTTCCTGTGATTATAGAGAAAGGTTGGATTCCAAAGTTTCTCTCATTAGCTACGGGTTGTATGAAAATACCTGTATTTTCAAAAGGGAGAGTGACAGGAATGAACAATTCCAGCTATTAAAAATCGCCTGGTGTCAGGGACTTTTTGGTGAAGAACAAAAAACTCTCTGTCTCCCTCAGATCAATAATGAAACAGATGGTTGTTGGGAGGTGAGAGGTCAAACTTTCCCTGTTGGCTGAAATGCAAGGTTGACTTAAAAGCTTTTCCAAAGTTATTCCAGAGGCAGGCAGGGCATTAGTCTGGGTTTCGTGCATGGCTCCTAATGGCAAAGCCTGGGCTCCCTGGAATGCTGTGGTCAATTGTGGGCTCCCTAGATACAAAGGGCTTCATGCCGCCAACCCCGTGTCGAAGTCTGGCCCCACAGATGTCTTGTCAGACGGAGAGGATGGAGGCCGTGCGGTGAGAAGTTCCCATCTCTGCTTCTGAGTTAAGCCAAGGCAAAACCTGAGGATGAGGTTCGTCACAAACTGAACTCTTACATTTTTGGCTTAAGAGGTAGGTGAGTGAATGAATGAAATGAATGGATGGATGGATGAGGGAAAAATAATTCTGGCACATAATGTGCCAAGCATTATGCTAAGCATTGGATGATGTGAATAGGAGAGAGAGAGAGAGAGAGAGAGAGAGAGAGAGAGAGAGAGAGACAGACAGAGAGAGACAGACAGAGACAGAGAGACAATCAGAGGGAGACAGAGAGACAGAGAGAGAAGGAGAGAGAAGAGGAAAGGAGGAGAGAGACAGACAGACAGAGACAGACAGACAGGCAGACAGACCCTGCTCTCCAAGAAGTACATGCTTTGTCTGAGAGAGACGACATATAAAAGAAAATTTATCTACAAGGCAAATGGTGAGGCTCCAAAGTCCTTAAGTTGCATCAGCTGCTCTGATGACAATGTCAGAGGTCTCCTGGGCATAAAGATAAGGCTGATGGTAAGGCCTTTTGGTCCCTCGGCTTAACTGGAAGAAACAAAATCCGTAAGTCTCATCTCATCCTAGCTATGCAAATAGGTTAGGTTTTCATTAGCCCCCAGACCAGAGAAGGTGTTCAAGAGGGAGGGAGTCAAGGGCAAAGGGGTCCCTTCAGTGGTGGATGAAATCGCATGGGCTGTCCGAGCTCACGGGAGGCAGGGGTCGGGGCTGCCCATGAGAATGGGTTCCTTTTCGAGCCTTTCTTTCTTACCTATTTGCATCCTGATTAGCCAAACTGGCACCAGCTCCCCAGCCCAGGATTCCAAATTGGGAAATGTAATCTTAGCAAGATTGTTCAATCCTTCAAACACCCAAACCTTTTGAGGTAATTTCCTCCAATCCCCATTGTGATCTAATTTCTTATTAAGCCGAATAAAGCAGTTTGGCACAACAATTAATCAGTTTGGGCTCTGTGAGCTGCTGTTGCAGTTCATTTCTCCTCCCTCCCCACTCCTTAAGAAAAGTATTAGAGAAATGCTCTCAGAGCTAAATCCTTGGGTGTTCCAAAGACAAGTGCATGTGCACATGTTTCTGCCCCCCTTTCCCACGCCCGGCGTGATTCCATGCTGGCCTCCTGCTTGCTAAAAGTAGAAATTCATGCACCCAGGCATGGTAGGATGGAACCCAGGGTCCAGAGCTGGAACCTGTAATAATCTGGGGCCTAGTGGAAGCCAGGAAGTGGCCCTGGGACGTAGGCACTCCTCAAGGCAAATTTAGCCCTTTGGGGTTGCGGGGTCATCAGGTAGATGCTCCAGGACACCATCTTGCAGCCAAGGACTCCATCCCTGTGGGCAGAGACTCTGGGCCATTTTTAATCCAGGGAGGCAAAGCCAGGGGAGGGATCAGAGTGACATCGAGTCATGGATGATCTCAACGAGGGCATTTTAACAATTCATTCTTTAAAAAAAAGGTGGAAAATCCAGTTATTTCTGCCATTTACCAAGCGAGTGCTGTCCCTGGCCTCTGCAGCTTGGCTTGTTTGATCAAACCCTCAGAGGCTGAGGCCAAGCCGTGGCTAGAGCTGAGACAGCTTTGGCCTTCTAATTTGTATTTTCTTCCACGATCGCAGGCGAGCCATTTTCCTTTGTGGATAATTGATATCAAAGATGAAATCAGTTCTTGTCTGTATATCTCAAGCCCTACGAGCTTCTCCTCGGCCTAGGCATCTGTTATACGCATGAAGCACCTTGGCGATGAGCAGGAGGGGGACACGGGAAGAAGATGCGGCGTCTGTGAGGGGGTTGGGGATTTGGCCCAGTAGAGATGGAGAGCTCAAGTCTCGGCATTTTAATTTCCCGAATGCTTTACATCAATAGCAGAAATTAATCGGATTAATGCAATCGATTAATCAGAGGAAATCCAGTTTTTAAAGGCAACCACACGTCTCTCAATAAGCCGACAACTTCTGCCTAATAGACGAACACGTCTTACTGTTGGATGGAGGTTAATAACTGGTCACCAGTGGATCAAAGCAGCATTTACAAATGGCCAGTGATCCAAACGCTTCCCTCCTAGGGCCAACGAGCGCCTCTTGAGGATCACCGCTTGATCGCCAAAGTCACTGTTTGGAAATACAAGGCCTCCAAGCAAGGTGTCATTTCCCAAGTTGGGTTGGCGTTTTGACCACGAAGCAGGACAAGGGAGTGGCAATAGGGTGAAAGGCAAGGGATGAAGAAGAAGCCTAAATGTGTCCTGTTGGTGAAGTTATCATTTTCCAAATAAGAAAATTTGAGTAGGGGAAAAATGATGGGTATAAATCCACAATTTGACCTAATTTTCCAAATGGAAATGACCTATTAAAAAAAAAAATCCCAGGGAGAATATGAATTAGCCTGGGTCAACAGTCGGGCAAGCAGATAGGGTGCTAGAAATTACCCAGTCTTTTACTATTTGGTAGCATTTTATGCTAATTCCGTTCCCTTCTCTGTGATAAACAAAGCCAGTTGAAAGCAGTGAGCATCACACGCTGATGGGTCCCTGAGCTACAATTTAATACGAATCTCGTAATTCCTTTGTACAACGCCTCCAGTTCATTTAGGAGCGTCACACACTGAAGAGGCTCCAGGACTGAATTACTTGCCCCACTCAGCAGACACAATGTCTCACAGATACAACCATCTAACAAGGTTTGATGGGGAGGACCTTGCTTGGACTAAGGGAACACACATGGGACATAGTCACGGGCCACCTTCTCTGAATGGGTCTCTGAATGTCCAGGTGTGCTCTGGGATGGGAAAATGGAAAGAAGGTAGAGTTGAGAGCCAAGTCTCTTGGCTTCCAGTTTCAGGGCTGATAGGATGTGAATTCAGCCACTCACTCCTTCTAAGACTCAGTTTCCTCATTAGCAAAATGGAGGTAATCACCTCTGAGGCATCCCATCTACGGTGTTGTGGTGAGGACCTTCGAGGACTTCAGAAGGAAACATGAGGTGATATTATTATAAAGGGGTCCTGCAGATGCTGTCATTTATGGGGTACACCCAGTAGGACCAGTGTGTGGTCCTTTTCAGAAGGTGCTCTCTATGAAGTACATGTCTTCCCTTCTCATGTATACCTTCTGATAATAGCCATCAACCATAATATGGTTATCGTGTTAGTTGAAGCTTCACAACAACATTGTGAGGTAGGTACTATTGTTGTCACCATTTTGCAGATGAGGAAACTGAAGTTGAGAGGTAATCAGTGACTTGTCCAGGGTCACACAACTAGTGAGTGTCCGAGGTAGGATTTAAAATTAGGTAATCCTGTCTCCAAGTCTAGATCTCTATTTATTGTCCCACCATGAAAAGAGGGTATTTTGAAATGACAATCACAATGTCTGTGCACGTCTCTTCCTGGACGATATTCATCCTGTGACTGACCTTCTGCGGGTGGGGTCCACCTTAGAGTCCATCTGTTGTGTAGGCTATTGTTTAAGCCAATCAGATTATGGCTGAGCTCTCTGTCTTACTTGATAGCCCTTCTGGATAGGCCCTTCCTGGATTCCCCTCAAAATCAAGGACATACAGTAATAATCATTTAATGGACTTAAGTAAATAGTAACAATAGTGAAAACATTACTCAGTCTATAACCGACATGGGTGTTACATTCCAGAACCATCATCAGACCCAGGTTCTACTAAAGACAGTACGAGAACAGAAACCTGTTGGGGATGAAATCCACATTTTTCTCCCTCTTGTCCCCCAGCCTTTGGACAAGGCTGAGGGTTAGGGTTAGTTCTCAGGTCAGTTCCCATGAGAGTTAAAGAGAAGATGTTAGTGTGCTCTCTTGTTCTCCAACCACACGATCTCCATACCCCAAACTCAGTGTAACTTCTTGACCAGCTCCACATAAGCTGTTCTTTGGCCTGTGGCATCTCTGCCCCACACGTCTCTAAGCTGCTTGCTGAGAATCTGGGTCTCTGCTGACCTTTGGGGCCTTCCCAAGCAGAGCCGTTTCTGTGATGGGCTACAAGTAAAATCCTCGGGTTATGCTCCCGGAGCACAGACTAAAGAGCCCCTTTTGGGGTAGGGGAACTTCCTTACAGTTGAGGACATGATCCTTCTCCCTCTTTCACTTTCAAAATTTCATGTATTCCCGACTCCTCTACAGGGACCCACCATCTGCCATCCCTCCAGTTGCTGTAACTCTCAACACACAAAATATGGGGAAAAAATGAAACTCTGACAGAATGCTAATGTACTGGCAAGAGCTTATAATCTAATGGAGGAGAGAAAATGGAGCGAACTTTATTCAAACTAGCTATAAACAATTAAGAAATAATTAAGAGAAAGAAGGCACTAGAATTAAGAGGGATTGGGAGAGGCTTCTTGTAGAAGATGCGATTTTTAGCTGGGACTTGCAGGAAGCCGGGGAATTCAATAGATGGAGCAGAGGAGAGAGATCATTCCAGGCATAAGGGACAGCCAGAGAAAATCCAGGAGCCAGGAGATAAGAGTGTTTTATTCATAGAACAGCAAGGAGACTGGTGTCGCCTGAACAGTGAGTACACAAAGGGGAGAAAAATGTAAGAAGCCTGGAAAGCTCAGAGGGGGCTGGGCTACGAAGGCCTATGAATGCCCAAAACAACATTTTGCATTTGCTCCTGGAAGTGACAGAGAGCCACTGGAGGTTATTGAATTGGGGGTTGACATGGGCATGCCTGCCCATTAGACTCCCTCTATGACTCTAGATGGTGATAATGTTCAAAGGGCTCATATATACCATATCTTTATATCATAATGGAAACCATATATCTTTGTTTCATCCTTTATGGTTGACTGTGCATTTTTTAAAAAAACCCTTACCTTCTGTCTTACAATCAATATTATTTATTGGTTCTAAGGCAGAAGAGTGGTAGGAGCTGAGCAATGGGGGTTAAATGATGTGCCCAGGGTCACACAGCTAGGAAGTGTCTTCATATCTCTGGGACTGACTCTCAATCTACTGAGCCACCTAGCTGTCCTCAATATTTATCTTTTTTTTTTATCTTTTTTTTTTTTTTAAACCCTTGTACTTCGGTGTATTGGCTCCTAGGTGGAAGAGTGGTAAGTGTGGGCAATGGGGGTCAAGTGACTTGCCCAGGGTCACCCAGCTGGGAAGTGTCTGAGGCCAGATTTGAACCTAGGACCTCCCATCTCTAGGTCTGACTCTCGATCCACTGAGCTACCCAGCTGCTCCAATATTTATCTTTTAAATTTTTTTTCTTGATGCCTGTGTTTGTACTTCAAAGTTTCTATGTCGCTTGAATATTTTCACCAGGAATTCTAGAAGTTTTCTATTCATTAAAGGTCCATTTTTCTCCATAAAGCTATATTCAGCTCTTCTATATAAATTATTCAAGACTGAAGGTCTATATCTTTTGCCTTTCAGAATGTGTTCCAAGCTCATCACTCCTCTATAGTAGTGGCCGCTAAATCATGTGTGATATTGACTATAGTTCCTCAGTTCCTTAATTCTTTTTTCAGACTGATTGCAATATTTTTCTTTGAGCTGAAAGCTCTGGATTTTAGCTATAATGTTCTTGGGAGTTTTAATTTTGGAATTTATTTTAGGAAGTGACTGATTGGTTCTTTCAAATTTTACTTTTCCATATGGTTCTAAGAGATCTGGATGGGTTTTTTGGTTGTTTGTTTTCCAATATGACAATTTCTGAACCCTTTTTGATTATAGCTAGTCCAATAATTCTTAAATTACCTCACCTTGATCTGCTTTTTTGCTTAAAGATATACTTAAAATTGCCTTATACTTTTAAAGTCCTTTCATTTTTTCTTTTTCTTTTTTTCCAGATTACATATTGATGTAATTTTCAATACTAATTTTCTGATTTTTGTGAGATCCATGTTCTCTCTCTCTCCCTCTCCCTCCTCCCTCTTCCCTCTTCTTAAGATGGTAGGTAATATGATATGGATTGTACATGTGTTATATTGTATGCACATTTCCATGTTCATCATATTATGAAACAAGACATATATTGTTTACTTTAGAGAAAAATTCATGGAGGAAGTAAAGTGAAGAGTGGTATATATCAATCTGCATTCAAATTCCATTAATTCCTTTCTGTGCTGGTGGTGGTTGCCTTTTTTGTCATGAATTCCTTGGGGTTGTCCTGCCTCTTTGCATTTCCAATAATAGTCAAGTCATTCACAGAGGATCATCATTACAATATTGTTGTTTCTGTTGACAATACTCTCCTGGTTCTGCTCACTTTACTTTGCATCGCTTCATATAAGTCCTTCCAGGGTTTTTGGTAAACATCTCATTTGTCATTTCCAATGGCACAGTAGTATTCCTTAAAATTATATATCACAATTTGCTTGGCCATTGTGCTGTTGCTGGACATCTCTTCAGCTTCCACTTCTTTGCCAACACAAAGAGAGCTGGTATAAATATTTTGTACAAATAAGTACTTTCCCCTCATCTCTGATCCCCTTGGGACACAGACTTAGTATTGGTATTGATGAGTCAAAGAGTATGCATTGTTTGATAGCCTTTTATGCATGGTTCCAAGTTGCTCCCCAGCATGATTGTATCCATGCACAGTTCCACCAATGGTATTTTTACCATATTCCCTCCAATATTGATCATTTTCCTTTTCTGTCATGTTGGTCCCTCTGACAGGTACAAAGTGGTACCTCAGGGTTGTTTTAATTTGCATTTCTTTAATTAATAGTATTTTGAGTCTTTTTCATATGACTAAAAATAGTTGTAATTTCTTTATCTGAGAATTGCCTTTTCATATCCTTTGACCATTTGTCTGTTGGGAAATGCTCTGTATTCGTATAAAACAAACTCAGCTTTCTCTATATATTTGAAAAATGATGCCTTTGTCAGAGATACTTGCTATTAAATCCCACCCCCTGCCTCCACATTTTTGTTCCCCTTCTCTTCTTGGTTGTTTTGGTTTCACTGGTGCAGAAGCTTTTTAATTTAATGTAAGCAAAATTATCCATTTTACATCTTATAAAGTTCTCTAGGTCTTGTTGATTTTGTTTTTTTTTTTAAACTTATCTTAATGTCTCATGGAATTAGTTTCTATTGGTCAACACCAATTTTCATTTCCTCTTTAAATCCTTCCCTTCTGCTTTAACAGAGAGTCATCCCTCATAACAAAAGATTTTTTTCAAGAGAAAAAGAGAAATAAAATCATAGCATCCAATTAACACAGAAAAAAATCTGACATGCTCTGTAGGGAGGTGAAATGACTCCTTATATAGCTCTTTTCAGGGAACAACTTCTTTAGTTGCTCTCCATTGCTCTTGTTTTAGTCATTGTGGTTATCATTTTCTTGGCATTGCTTATTTTTTACTCTGCATCCATTCATATAAGTCTTTCAGCACTTTCCTGGAGTCACCACTTCTTAAAGCAAAGTGATATTCCATTACAATAGAGCCCCCATATCTGTAGGGATTACATTCTGTGATAATGAGATTAAATCTACCCTGCCCATTTTTAGATTTAATCACCAAAGGTGAAACCATTTCTACTTGACTCACAAGTTGGGAGCTCTGTGACCCACGTGTGCTAGAGTGAGTAACAAATCAAAATTTACTTTATGCCTCCTGGGCAGTCCTAAGAAAAGCATCTGTTGTGATTGGACACGAAAGCTAAGAGGAAGTCACAGAAAGTGACACATAAGGAGCCCCTTTAAAAGAGAGCTCAGTGAGTTCAGCTGGGTTCTGGTTCGTGACCAGGATTTGGAGGAGCTCTGGAGCTGGGACCCTGAGACCTTAGTGAGATTGTTCTTAAATCTTTCCTTTGGAATTCCACATGGTGAGTATAAAGACTGAATCTTTCTGAACTTCTTTTAAGGAACTTCCCTTTCAAAAGAGATTCTGTTACTGAAGCTTTTGCTTCATTCGCCTCTGGGGCCCTCCAGCCCTTTGACTTTCTGGCGTTGGACTCAAGGCCGAATCTCCCTCAGCTAAGGGTTAATTAGATCTGCCTGGGTCAAACTAGGGGATTGGAGCAAATTACCTAGAGTGTTAGATTACTTATCTTATCTTATCCTCTCTCTCATTTCTTTATTTCCTCTTCCTCTCCACATTTATAAATAAACTTCCATAAAAGTAATTTTGACTTGAGGTTATTCTTTAATTGAGGATTGATAATTATTCAATTCCTTGGCAACCAAATCTTTTAATATTCACCCAATCAAAACCCCTTTTACCCCTTACAATTCTAAGACCTACTATATAAGGCTAACCCTGCAGATGATACCAAGCCATACATATGCAGTTTTCACTTCAGTTTTTACTTTTGTGAAATCCTTGTCTTCTATCTTAGAATTAATACTAAGGGTCACTTCCAAGGCAGAAAAATGATAAGGACTAGGCAATGGGAGCTAAGTGACTTGTCAAGGGTCATACAGCTAGGAAGTATCAGAGGCCAAATTTAACCCAGGACCTCCCTTCTTCAGGACTGGTTCTCTCTCTATATACATATATTTATATATACAGTGATCCTTCACCTTGTGTGTGTATATATATATATATATATTATATACATATAATATATATATATATACACATACATAGTTGTATAGTGTACAATCTTACCTTGGCAAAGTTGTGCAAGTGGTAGTGGTGTACTGCATTTCCATTGTTAGAGTACAATATTCATCTGTAAAATCCCATGATATAGCAAAAACTCCATGATACAGAATTAGATTTTTTGGGTCA
>NC_058131.1:724547426-724658925 GCF_016433145.1 Gracilinanus agilis
AGAAAAAAAGGAAAGAAAGAAAGAAAGAAAGAAAGAAAGAAAGGAAGGAAGGAAGGAAGAAAGAAAGGAAGGAAGAAAGGAAGGAAGGAAGAAAGAAAAAAAGGAAAGAAAGAGAGAAAGAGAGAAAGAGAGAAAGAAAGATGGGCGAAAATGAGGAGAGAATTAACCAAAAAGGAATGCAGACTAGCCCTGGGATTTCTTTAGTTAGTGAAGTCCCCAGGTAAAACAACATCCTTTCCAATTTACATTGGCACCTTCTCCTCAGCACATAGTCATTGCGAGTTATCCAGAGGACTGAGAGGCTGTCACTACAGATAGTCGATCAATAAGCATTGATTAATTGCTTTCTGTGTGCCAGGCACTGTGCTTGTCCAGCTTCATACAGACAATTTGCATGAGAGGCAAAACCTGAAACCAGGGCTTCATGCTCTATCTGCTTTATGACACCACCTGATATTTCAGAGGCCAACTAAGCAGAAACCATGGGAAATCAGGGGGGAAGAAGTCACATTTAAACAGAACAAACAAGCGTAATTTCAAGGACAAATGGATGACTAAAATAAGAAGGTAAAAATCAACACAGAAATAATAAGTGGAGCAAAACAAGCACCTCCCAATCCCAATTTTGAATATGAATGGCTAGAATAGAGGCCGCCAGACATGACCCAATCATGTCAAAGAAGTGGAAGAAGCCGGAAAGAAATCCTCAAATGGAGTTTAAAAAAAAAAATTTAAAAAGGTGTTGGAGATTGCTTGAGGGGGGACTCTGCGAAAGGCTCATTAATATCAGTGTTACCCAAATCAGTCTGAAATCATTTCTAAAACCGAAATCCCGTTAGGATGAAGAAAACAAAATAGGTAAGACCAACATCATTAAGGGATTTTGACACAAACATTTTAAATAAAATCCTAGCAAAAAGTGTATCTCTCTAGTGTTTTCTCTCTCTCTCTCTCTTTCTCTCTCTCCCTTCCTCTCGCTGTCTCTGTTTCTCTGTTTCTCTCTCTGTCTGTCTGTCTCCCCTCTGTCTCTGTTTCTGTATCTGTCTCTCTCTCCAAGTACACCCACACATGTGTGCACACAAATACTCTGATGAAATGACTTCTTATGAGAGTACACAGTGAAAACTCCTCAAAGACAGATATATTGACAGATAATGGTAATAAAGATGAACAGCCATAATAACAGAAGCTAGTATTTATGTATCATTTTGCACCTTTGAAAAACACTGAATGAAGGTTCTCTTATTTGGTCTTCACAACAAACCTGAAAGCATTTATAATAAGCATTATTATTAGCTTCATTTTATAAATGAGAAAATCGAGGCCAAAGTCAATTAAATGACTTGCCCAAGGTCACACCGCTATTAAGTGTCTGAGGGAGGATGCTAACTCAGGGATTTTCTCTCTCCAAGTCAAATGGAGTTTTGGTCACCAAACCATTTTAACATTCATTTCTGCTTAAATCCTTACTAGCCAAAACCATAAAAAGGCAATTTAAACCTGATTAAAATCAAAGTATAAATCTAAATCCCAAATTTACCTTTGCATACAATAGGGAAAGCTAGAAATATTTCCAAGAAATCCAGGAACAAAGTAAAGAAGTTCCCTCTCCCAAATGTTGGTCTGTATAGTTCTAAAATATTAACAATAGCAGGGGGGCTGCTGGGTGGCTCAGTGGATTGAGAGTCAGACCTAGAGACAGGAGGTCCTGGATTCCAATCTGGCCTCAGCCACTTCCCAGCTGGGTGACCCTGGGCAAGTCACTTGACCCCCATTGCCCACCCTTACCACTCTTCCGCCTAGGAGCCAATACATAGAAGCTAAGGGTTAAAAAAAAATAAAAATAAAATGTTAACAATAGCATTGACAAAAGAAAGAAATTAATGGCATAAATACTGTCAGAGAGGAGAAAAGATCGTCCCTATTTCCATGATAGTGTGATAGTTTACATAGAAAATCCTAGATAATTAAGAACAAAACTAGTCAAAAGCATGAGTCATATCTTTAAGAAAGCAGCAGGATGGGAAATTTATCCACAAAATCATCAACATTTCCATTTATAAAATCAAAATCAGGAGGAACTAATGCAAAAAGTAATGCTATTCAAAGTAACTAAAAACTGCATAAAATATCTTTGAGTCAATTTACCAAGATACATTGAATATTTAAAGAAATACAAAAGAAAGTAATCTTACAGAAATAATAGGAAAAAAATTACATGTACTCTGAGGCCATAACCATGTACTAGAAATGGATTTCATGTAAGTTAACTTACAAAATTAGCATTACACTAATGAAATTATCAAGGGGATAATTAATAAAATAAAGTAAAATAATATAACATTCATTTATAAAAACAAACCACCTAGAATCTCAAGGGAAATTATAGGGGACTAAATATATTATTATATATGTAGGATATATAAATTATAGAGAATTTAATATTTTTGTAAGTTATCTTCAATTTCTTCTAATTAAACTAAAAGTGTTTAAATTAATTAACAATATTAAAATAAAAACAGCATGTATTATATATTATACTGTAATATATTAAAATAATTAATTAAATCAATTAATTAAATTAAATTAAAAATTAAATCCTTAATTTTTTTGGCAGACAATTCTGTATGGAAAATTGCTTTAAAAAATCTTACTCTCTGTTTTATTTATTTATTATTTATTTATTTTAAACCTTTAACTTCTGTGTATTGACTCCTAGGTGGAAGAGTGGTAAGGGTGGGCCATGGGGGTCAAGTGACTTGCCCAGGGTCACACAGCTGGGAAGTGTCTGAGGTCAGATTTGAACCCAGGACCTCCCATCTCTAGGTCCGACTCTCAATCCACTGAGCTACCAGCTGCCCCTAGATAATTATTTTTGATAATTCTTTGTATTCCTTCTCTGTTTCTTGATTTAATAACAAAATACTACAATAATGAAACCATGAAATAACAATGGCTAACATTTATATACATCCAGAGAGTTTATTAAAGAACTTCACTTAAATTTACTCATTTGATCCTGATAAAAATCTAGGCAGATGCTATCCTTCAGTTTTACAGATAAGGAAATGAATGCTGAAAGCTACTGACTTTCCCAAACTCATACAACTAGTAATTGACTGAGGTAAGATCTGAACTCAGGTCTTTCTGTCTCCAAGTTCAACATTCTATCCACTATGTCATCTATTTTCCTCTTTAAAAAAATCAAAGTTTTCCAAAAAAATTATTTTATTCTTTAAAAATAAAAAATTTAAATTATACTTATCATTTTTAGGGAAAGAAGGAAACAAATATTTAAATAGCACCTAATATGGGTAGGCACTGTGCTAAATGTTTTGCAATAATTATCTCATTTGATCCTCACAACAACCCTGGTAGGCAGGTGCTATTATCTCCCTTTAACAGATAAAGAAACTGAAGTAGAGAGAAATTAAGTGACATATCCAGGATCACAGAGTTAGTCCATGTTTGAGTCTAGATTTGAACTCAGGTCTTCCTGATTCCAGGCTTAGTGTTCTATCTACTAAGCCACCTACTAGTCCTTGTCCTCACGCTTTCTAATTTATCCCCGTGTCTTCTCATTTTAAAGATTTTTCTTCCTTTGTGCTCATTCGGGTCTTATTCCTTGGTTTTCTTATTTATTCTTAATCACATAACCAGTTCATTAATCTTTCCTTTTCCTTTTTTTTAAGTGTTTATTTTTAGAGAGAGAATGTTTTCTTTCTTTGAGACGTATTGTAGCCGTATCCTAGAAATTTTGATGTTACTTTGTTGTTTTCATTCTCTTTCCTAGCCATTAATACTTTATGTGATTTATTCTTTGACCCACTAATTATTCAGTAAACCATTAAGTCTCCAGGCCTGTTGTTTTTTCTTGGGTTGCCCACATGAATAACTATTTTAACTGTGTTATGAACTATAAATATTACAATTATTATTTTCTATTTTTGCATAATTTTAAATTTTTCTCTGCCATAACACATGGTCCATTTATACAAAGATGCCTTTGAATTTACATGTACCTGCTTGCATGCTTACATGTGTGTTTTGTTCAAGCAGTGTTTGAATTTCATAGGATCAAAATTATTTTAGCTTTTATCATTTTCTTTAGCTCTTATTTAATGAATGTCACCCCCCAGTAATCAAGGAAAATAATTGACTCAACTCTCCTCTTTTCTTTTAGATGGGGTGATCTTTCATACTCGGGTACCACACAAATTTGGAGAGGCGCCTACTGTGATATGTTGGTCAAAATCTAATGTCTCCTAAAAGTGTTAATTTTTCAGTAATTCTCATCAAAGTAGGAATTCTTTTCCAAGTATTGAATGAAATGTTTTCAGGTTCATCCAAAGTTGGGTTCGTGATTTCTGTTCATTTGGATTCTAGTTATTCTGCTGATTTATTTTTTTTTGTTTTGTTTTTTTTTAATTTTAAACCCTTAACTTCTGTGTATTGATTTATAGGTGGAAGATTGGTAAGGGTAGGCAATGGGGGTCAAGTGACTTGCCCAGGGTCACACAGCTGGGAAGTGTCTGAGGCCGGATTTGAACCTAGGACCTCCCGTCTCTAGGCCTGGCTCTCAATCCACTGAGCTACCCAGCTGCCCCCCTCTGCTGATTTATTTTTATTCCTATTATCCTATCATGTCCTTGGTAGATGTTCCCCATGAGGCAGGAATCATAGTGCCCGGTAGCTGTGTTATGTGAGTAGTGGGGAGGTTGAGGCACAGAAACAGAAATGGTGGGGATTTTGGGATGATTTGGAAATGCTGTTATTTCTTTATTCCCAAATAGGAGACAGAAGAAAAGCCCCCCCCCCCCAAATGAAAGAGATCACTTTCATTTTAGTACATTGAAACATGGAACCAACAAAATTAATGTAGCAAGAATGAGAAGTGACAGTCTGGATTGTAAAAAATTCCACCTGTGATATTAGAGAAGTTTCTGCCAGGCAACACGTGGTCAGTGGACAGAGAAAGGAGGCTCAGTAATGTTACTCAGTGATTCAGTTCTCAAAGGAGGGAACCGATTCCGTGAGGAAAGATGGCAACAACAAGGTGGTAAGCATTTATTGAACACTTGCTACATGGCAGGGAAGAAGCAAGTACAAGCACAAAAGAAGACCATCCCTTGCCTCCAAGAGCTTATGTTCTCATGGGCGAAGGCTCCTCAAAAGGGAGGTGAGAAGCAGGTGTGGAAGGGTTGGAAGTGGTTGGAAACAGAGACATGCGTGGAATGAAGGTTGGCTGGTCTGGACCTCTCCACAAAATGGAGCTCTTGTGGAAGGAAGACCCAGGATGGGAACGTTACCAGGGACAATGGATGCTCTGGGAGGAAGTGGTCTCAGGTGCTGAGGGAAGTTCCAGAGTGTGATGACCACATGGATGGGAGCTGAGCCAGGAGGGGAGTGAGATGTAGATTCAGGGAACAAAACATTTAATCTGAAATCGGTCTCATTAAAATGATCCATCTTGGTCCCCGAATGACAAAATGCTCCCTTCACTGGGGAATGGAGGCCTGTGAATTTTGAATGTTGCCCATGAAGTGAGATATGTCTGATGGGTTTATTGGGTTTGAAGAGCCAGGATTCTCTCCTTGAAAACAAAAACAAAATCCTCTGTTCATTGAATAGCGGATAGGAAAGGAGAGGATGCCTTCCAAAGGGAATGTAATGGGAAACACCAACCAGCACTGAACCATTGGCCAAGTCTCGCTGATTCTGCCTTCACCTGTCTCCTGAGGCTGACCTCTTCCCTCTAGTCCATGCAGGGCCCCCTGGATTCCTGAAGAGCATCCTCAGATCTCACAACAGATCTCACAGATCAGTCCATCCCCCACATGGCTACATGGAAGGGACGGTCACTCCCCTACTCAGCTCGTTATTGCCTCCAGAATAAACAATTATCTATTTTCTGGCAGGGGAAATGTTAGCCTTCTGCAGCATAGAGTGCACTGACTTTTGGGGCACACAGTGTCTGATACAGACATGTACAGAGACACGCATGTATACCTCAATGCACAAACACGAGCCTGTAAATAAACATATACTGATGTTGTTCATAATCCATGCTTGAAGAGGATGAAAACGAAATCACGATGCTGGGGTCCACGGACAGTGTACTGGCCTGCGGCTGCTCTGTCCAATGGGAGCTCAGAAGACTCTGTCGTAGGTTGGGCACAAATAATCCATTTGAACATTTGGGATGGAGATGTCTCCAGATCTGTGCATCTCATGTCTCCTTTGTGGGCGTATACATACACACACACATATACAGGTGTTCATGTGGATACATGCGTGTGCACATACATGTAGATGTCAGAAGAAATCAAACTGCTCATAGATGTTTGAACATAGCTCTTGATTCGAATTTTGGCATTTCCAAATCCTTCCTCAAACTTGGAAATGGGAGCAGGTATGATAGCATTTTTTAAAGGGCTTCGGCCTGATCAGGATCAAAAATCATTGGAAAACCAAGAAAAAGTCCATCAGGGACAGTCAATATTCCATGTGAAAACACTCCATCAGCCACCACATTCTAGATACAGCCAAGCTACACGGACACGCCGCTTTTATAGATGGACACCAGGCAGGTCTCTGCCTTGAACATGAATTAATCCTGCTCTCTACCATGAAAATCAAGTGAAAGGCAACTCTTTGGAGTTTCGATGTGATGCCAGTTGGGACGGGGAAGGAGCCGGGAGGGGAGACGCGCCTGATTTCCTCTTGGAGAACCTCTGTCAGAGGAAAGCCTGAGAAATGCCCATGTTTGGAGATCTTGCCTCATCTCATTCCTCTTCCTTGCTTTTTCCTGAACCCATTTCAAGTGCGAAGTGCTCTTGCCAGCCCCCGATGGGTGAGGGATCTCAGCTGCCATCCGAGTGGCCGTGTGCTCCTTGGAATCTGGGTTCCTTTATTGATCGGGGCTCTATTTACTTCCTGAGGCCGGGCCTCACGCCGAGCGGGTTGCCGAGATAAGATGCCACAGGAGAAAGCCCGGAGCCCGGCTCCTTTCAGGTCAGATCCTTGCTGTCAACAGAGGCGCCGGTTTAAACAAGCCAGGATGGGCCTGAGCTTCAGCACATCCCCAGGAAGCAGGCTCTGCCTTGGCAAAGATCCGATGAGGTGGTGAGAACACGTCTCTGCATTCAGAGCAGCCCTTCGCAAGGCATCATTCAAAGGGCCTTTTATCACTCATTTCTCTTGAGCCACATTTACTAATGGGATGCTGCAAGTCAAGCCGGATTCTTCCCCAGCTTGGGGTAGGAGGCCGGGAGGGATATGGGAAGGCCATGGGGCTGGGGGGCAAGAGAAAGAGCTCTGAGCCGAGCTCTGGTGCTCCCCAACCCGGGGAACCTTGGACAAGGGCATTTCGGCATCCTTCCTTGTCTTGATTTCTCATCTGCAAAACAAGAGGTGGGACTGGATCACTTGAGGTCTCCTTCTAGCAAGAATGTTACACACACTTGCCAACGGAGTCTGGTTTCACGGTCCTTTGGCTTCCTCTGGGATACCGGGCGAGCCTTCTCAGGAAAGCGGCTTCCACTCACCATCACGTTGGTCTCTGTACCCTGACATGCTTCCCACTGTGCTCCGTGCCCCCGAATCCTGACCTACTATGCCTTGGACCTCCATGAGGTCCCCTTTCTCAACTGGTCAACAACGTTTGTGAAGCACCTACTGTGCACCAGGCATAGCACAAGACATCAGGCACACAGAGACAAACATGCATCAGTCATTGCTTCTGTTCAAAGCAAACGAGTGAAAAGGGGGGATATATTTCTGTCAATCCACTTAGTCATATTGAATAGTTTTGCCATATGTGCAGAGGGCTGGAGAAAGGAAAGGAGGCATTAAGGAGCACAGAATTTTAGAGCTGTCCTTCCAAGAGAACGCATATCAGAAAGCAGAGGGGGGCAGCTGGGTAGCTCGGTGGATTGAGGGTCAGGCCTAGAGACAAGAGGTCCTGGGTTCAAATCCGGCCTTGGACATGTCCCAGCTGTGTGACCCTGGGCAAGTCACTTGACCCCCATGGCCCACCCTTATCATTCTTCCACCTAGGAGCCAATACACAGAAGTTTAGGGTTTAAAAAAAAAAGAAAGCAGAGGACTTGGGTTCACAAGCTGCCACTGACTGATTCCTGCCTATGTAACTAAACAATTGACTTTATTTCCCTGGGACTCGGTTTCTCCATCTCTAAAATGAAGGTGCTGGACTTTTGGAAAGCCCCGAATCTATGATCATATGCATGATTTAGGAAAAATTACTTCTCTCTTCCTCCCTACTGATCACCTTAAACAGAGGCTCACAGCAGCAGCTATCCCCAAACCCCTGTATCCTGGGCCAGTCCCAGAGTTCTCTGCTCAGGGAGAGCTCATAGGGAGGTGTTTAAAGTAATAGATGGTGGTTTTGAGATATGTGAGGAAGTGCAAGAACTGGGATAAGGGAGGGGGGAGGTGAAGAGTCATTTGATGTGCCACAATCCGGTCCTAACCCTAAGCCTTCTGCCTTAACTGTTCCTTTTATTGAGGCGCTGGGATGATTCTCTGCTCTTTAAAATTCCCCTGATCCATCAGGAATTTACAAAAGGAATCTTGTTTTACAATCTTGCTCAAATTATGAGACATTTATTAATGGAGAAATAAGCATGCCAGGGAAATATTAATGCCACACACAGAATAGGTGCCAAATCCAAAGGGCTTTAGTTACGGTGCCAGTGAAATAGTATTTCTAATCAGTTCCACATATCAGCAAGTGCTAAAATGTTGGCCAAAACCTAGAAAAGGGGGAAATGGAAACTCCTCCATGCCTTTTCTCTGTTTATAACCTGGGTTTCCTGGTGTAGAACCCATGCCTCTGAATGTCCCTCAGAGCCAGGAGCCCCAAGTATGAAGCTATTGTCGGGAGCTGCTCTCCCAAAGGCAGCCTTGCTGGGCCCTCTACTAGATCTGCCATCTCCCTGTGTGGCAGTGGGTTGTCCAGTGGATAGCTCCCTGGGCCTAGAGTCAAGAAGACCTGAGTTTCAAATTCATCCTCACACCATTTCTAGCTGTGAAATGCCATAATTCCTCAACAGAAATTTAAACTGAAACAGAAATGTCAAAAAAATACAAACAATCAGAAAAACCTTGAAACCACCTACAGCTTGGCTTTGTAAATGTTTCTAAAATGTTTGTGACAACAGCGGAGAGTCAGGCCAGTTGATTTGTGGGCAGGAAGGCAGAGACTATCATTTATAAGGCATGAAGGGGCTCAGCTTCTCTCCCTTTCAGTGACAGTCCCTATGCAGCTCGGGGTTGATGTTTTTGTTCTTTTTTTTTTCTCAAGCATTTCCCCTTAGTTACCTAGTTCATGTTCTTCCCCCTCCCCCAAACCCTTCTAGTCCCCCCCCCTTAGCCAATGCACAATTCCTGTGTTTTACATATATCATTGATCAAGACCTAATTCCATATTACTGATAGTTGGACTAGAGTTATCGGTTAGTGTCTCCATCCCCAATAATATCCCCAACAGCCCATGTGTTCAAGCAGTTGTTTTTCTTCTGTGTTTCCGCTCCCACAGTTCTTCCTCTGACTGTGGCTGGTTTTCTTTCTCACAAGTCCTTCAGCCTTGCTCTGGATCCTTGCATTGCTGCTAGTAGAGAAGTCTGTTAGGTTTGATTTTACCACAGTGTATCCATCTCTGTGTACAATGTTCTCCCGGTTCTGCTCCTCTCACTCTGCATCACTTCCTGGAGGTCATCCCAGTTCACGGGTGTTTTTATTCTTAAAGTCCTGTGGAAGGGGTCCTAGTAAAAGCTCCAACCTTTCCTGAGGCAGGGCACGCACCAAATGAAGGAAAGAGACAGCACCTCGCTCTGAGCTCTGAGATGGGTGAAGGCTAGTTCTTTGAGAGTAACTTTTCGTCCTTCCCTATTCTCCAGCGGCCACTATGAGGGACTCCAATCCATCAGAGTTCTGTGAACTCTGACTCAGTGACTCGAGAAAAGTGAATAAAATGTCAAAAGTGTTTGTTAGATGATCAGAATAGGAGATCTATGTGAATTTAACGACGGAATACCTTTGCTGGAAAGTTTAAACGTATTTGAATAATAACCCTAACATAATAATAATAGGTAGCATCAGGAGGTACATATGTACTATGAACCAGGAACTATGATAAGTGCTTTACAAAATTATCTCAGTTGATCCACAAAACAGCCTGGGAGCCAAGTGTTCTCATCATCCCCATTTTAGAGTTGAGGAAACTAAGGCTAAGTGTAGGAGTTCTGATTTGAACTCAGGTCTTCCTGACTCCACGCCCAGCACTCTATTCAGGGCACCACTTAGCTGTCTGTCTTGTATCTAATTCAAAGCCTACAGACAATACATACTTCCGGTAGAACTTATTTCCTAACTTCTTGCTCTCTCAACCCATTCCAGAACGGGCACACAGAGACATTCGCTACTGTACGGCGTGAAACTATTGATCGAGTTTCTTGGCAAGATGTCCCCGGATTAGTCCTCATGGGGAGAGGGTTGGGCCTCCGACTAGATTTCATTCGAGGAATCCCTCTAAGAAATCCCACGACTCTGGGCTCATGTGGGCTAAGCCGCAAAGGTTCAAATGATCTTTGTCTTATTGACCCCGCCACGAGTTTGCTTTGGCTAAATGTCCCAATAGAGAGAATTAGAAGATTTCAGTTTTAATAGTCATTTGAGCTACACTAAGATTTCCTGGGAACACTCTGGACTTGTGTCTAGGCTTCACAAAGGAGGGTTACAGGGTCCCCGAATCCCACACAGCTACTCAAGGTAACAAGTACATCGGGGGAGAGGCCAACCCTTATTACAGCTCAAAGAAAATATACCATGTACAAAGGGCTCCGAGGAGCCCATAAACGCATACAGAAAGCGCCTCAAACTTTCCCAATAAGTGAGTTCTTATCAGAAAGAAACTGAATTTTGGATGGCACATGAGAATTCTGACAGACCATTAGATTTCCCGAGACCCCCGTGAAGCACAATCTGCTTCCTATGGTTCGTGCTCATCCAGGAAAACAAACACTCTTTGGGGCTAATAGACAGGCAAAACCCTCTCCCCACTGGGTGCCTCATCCCAGGGACTTACTGAAGTAGCGCAGAGTGGCAACAGCCTCGTTTGTGGCTCCACTCGCCCACCTTTCCCCCTCTCCCCCCATGCGGGACCGCAGACACAATCCTTTATTCTCTAATTGGGACGGAGCTCCAACAAGCCTCTTTTCTCTGGGCGGGGAGGCCTCTGAACTCGACTCCGGCATGACCTCTAAGACGATGCTCAGGGTTGCCGTTGGCCGGAAATCTCTCTTCTCTAGATAGAAGATGAATTTCTGCATCGCCCTGTTTGGTAAGTAGAAATTCACCCCACTTATTCTACGCAGGAAATTAGGGTTTTAGAATACTGTCAATGAACTCCCCTCCTGGACCAAACGAACATGAATATGTGTGGAAGGAAGAGAACGTGGAATGAGCTAAATGGACGGTCAATAATGCGCGGATGAAACGTAGATTACGGGAAAGGGACAAAAGTAAGAAATCGGAAAACGTAGGTGAAAGACACATTATGGAGGGCCTTCAAGGCCCATGTAAAGAATTTGCATTTTTTCTAGGAGTCACAGGAAGCCATAAATTGTGTGTGCGTGTCCACAAGTGTGTGTGCGCATGCTTTAGAGATGCCTCTCACCAGGGTGGTTTCTTCTGGAAAGTTCTTCTCCATGGAGTGTTTGGAAGCCCGGGAGTCTCAGCTCCATAGCAAAACGGTTGCATATTCTTGGAATTCGGAGGTAATTATTTAACATGTACCAATTGTTTGAAAATTTCCCAGGCGTCAAAGAAATTATCTCCATAAAGGCCAATATCCAACCCATCATCAGCCAAGTCCACTGCTTAACGCCTGCGCTTGAGTCCAAGTCCGCTCCAGCAAGCTGGGTCTCTCTCCTTCTTCCTTGTCAGGAGGACTTCTCAGCTCTCACCACTGGACCTAACTAACCCCACGGGACAGATCGGAAGCCCCCCTTCAGCTTCCATATGGCTCAACTAGCCAAAGCAGGCACTGTCTCATCTGCTCTTAGTAACGGGATATTTCCAATGGATTAACAAGGTTTGCCTTTGTTGTCTGCCATGGTACTAGCCCTAGAGGGGCTGTTTCCCATTTCCATCTCAAGTGACTTCTTATTCACATTAGATTAAATTAATATACACATTATCCCAATGAACATTTTATATTTCTTCAATTAAAATTCCCTACCCAGATTTATTGCTTTAATTGTGGAGAGTATCAGGACTAAGACAACATAGCCGGTGAACGCAGAGGCCTGGATCTCTCTCTCAGTCACTCTCTCACTGGTGACACGGAGGTGGGTCTTCCCTTTACACATGCTCGACTGTGTTGAAAGCTCAGCGCTAACCCTGAAGGTGCATCAGGGTCCTTCTATACAAAGAGGCCCAGCCCTGACCCTGGAACCTAAGAAAACTTGGCGTCCGTCATGGGCACAGGTGTGTGTTTGTGTGTGCAGATAACTCGCCAAGGATGCTCCTGCCAGAGAATCCTAGAGGTGGGAGACAGCTTGGAGATGGTGTCCTCTCGTCCTCCTCATCTTACAGAGAAGGCGACTGAGGCCCAGAGGGGTTCATTTGCCTGAACCCATAGCACCAGCTGCTTACAGATTCAAGGGACTAAAACTCAATCAACTGACTACTCAGCAAGCATCTATTCATCTTCTACCTTCCAGCACTGTGCTAGGCACTGGGGCCCCAAGAAGAAAGAGCGGAACAATCACTTCTCTCAAGGAGCTGGCGTTATTTTGGGAGAGACAAGATGAACACACCTAGACCCAGAATCAATACAAGAGAGTTAAATACAAAATACAATGGGAGGGAAATTGGAGGAGGGCTCCAGAGAAGCTTGGTAGGGAAGGTAATATTTGAATGGTGGCTTGAAGACTAAGAGGAGTTCTGTGAGGCAGGGTTAGAAGGAGGACTTTCCAGGCCTGAAGAAGAAAGAGCACAAAATGCCACAGAGGAGGAAAAGACAAAATGGCAAAAGAGAAAAGACAAAATAAAAATGTGTCTGGATTGTGGACTATGAAATGGAAGAAGGAAACAAGCGTTTATTAATCATCTACTATGAACTGGGCATCTTGCCATGCACTTCACAGAAAGCATCTCATTTGGTCCTTGCAATAACTCAGGAAGGTACGTGCTATTATTGTCCCCATTTGGCCTATGATGAAATGGAGGTAAACGAAAGTGAGATGACTTACCCAAGGTCATAGAGCTGATCTGAGGCTGAATTTGAACTCAGATATTCCTAATGTCAGGTCTGGGCTTTATCTACAGCTGAAAAAGGAATGAAGTACATACAATGATAGCTTTGAAATTCTAAAAGACAACTTTTATTTAATTCTGGAGGTCCCAACAGAGTCCCTGTCCTTCAATATTCTGTCCTTCAAGGCCTTCTAGAAAAGTCAGGGAAAAATTTCATCAGCTGAGGAAATGTGTTGGCCCAAGAAATATCAGGGACAGAATAGTAAGTGGCGATGAGAACTCCAAAAGCTATATCCTCTTGGCTCATCTTTTTTTTTTCCTTCTTTCTCATCTCTGCTTGTCATCAGGCAGCATCCCTCTCCAAACAGTCCCAAATCCGTACTGACATGACACCTTCAGATGACATCCACTTTCAGCTCTTTTGGATACATTATTTAAATCTTTCCTTCACATCTTTTTACATTTTCCAATAGAATATTAAAAACTTTGTAAAGTGCAAAATTCTCCTCTCGCCCCACATATGCAAAATAGGGAATAAACATATATAACCCAATGAAATCGAGTTCCATTTTAAAAGTGAATTTGGTCCTGGCGAAAGGCGTACGCCTGACAGCTCAAGAATTGGAAGTCTCTTGATATTTGTTTAGGAACTTCACAAAGTTTGTGCCTTTAACCGTCATGCCTCTTCCTTTCTTTGGAAAGGCCAATCTGGGGAAATAGAGGGCCTTTGGCTTTCCTGATGGTGTTTACCCAAACACCGGACAAGCATTCATCTAAGGAGAATCAATGGACTCATTTAGGAAAATACGTTCCCCATAATCTAATATCATAGCTTGGGAATGTGGCAACAGCTCCCGTAGGGCAAGAGTCTAAAGAGAAAACAAAGAAGAAGGTCCTTGGAGTTGAGGAAGAAAGGGGTAAAAAGAACATGGTGGCCATTGTGGGTGGGGGTGAGATTACCAACTGTTCTGCAATCCTTCATGCTTTGGCAGATGGAAGCACCGCTCATAATTAGCCTTCGGTCTCACGTGGAACAGGTTTTAACGATGGGAAGGAACGTGGAGATGGTGGGAAGTTAAGACCTTGGGGCGGGGGGTATTCAGCTCATGGTAACCCCATTGAGTCAAAATGAAAGAGTGACTCGGTTAGAGAAAGAACACTCCAGACTGTAGCATTGGGTCAGCTATTACCTGGGTAATTGCAGGGACTTCTCAGGGAAGGGGACAGGGGAATCCAAGAGTTGTTAATACGAAACTGAGTCCCATTGTAGCCAATAATAAAGCTGAAGACGCAAACCCAATGAATGATTCTTTCACTAAGAGAGTGACTGGTTTTATAATGTTCCTGCTGAGATGGAGCCGGCAGCCATTTTGGAAATAGCCCTTTCCATCCTTTGCCTTTCTTTCATAAAAGCTTTTAGCTTCATACAATTGTGCTTCCTGGTTGTTCTGGGAAAAGCATCATTCAGGGAGACTCGATGATGTTGACGGGACATTTACCCAAAACATACCTTAAACCCACCGGAGCTTTGAGAGAGCCAGCCATTGAAGGAGGACCAGGCTGGGTTGGGTTCATCTGATCAAAGATAGAAGTCAAACTGGAGAGTTTCAGCCCATCAAAGCTACCCCACCAGAAAAGGCCAAATATGATTGAGCCAGATGATATTTGCAAAGCACATGAAGCACCGCGTCCATTTTATTTGTTCATATTTTATTTTTCCAATTATATCTAAACACAATTTTTAGCATTCATAAAACTAATTCCAAATTCTCTCCCTCCTCTCCCCCGCTTGCCCTGCCAATGAAAAGGCGCTGAGCCATTTGATATAGGTTATCTAAGTGCGATCATGCCAAACACGTTTCCATTTGAGTCAAGTTGTAAAAGAAAACGAATACATCCACAAACAAATAGAGTTCCAACTGTATTCTCTGATGTGCTTTCTGACTCCCTCAGTTTCCTCCAGAGATGGCTAGCATTCTCCATTCTAAGACCTTTGCAATGATCCACTGGAAACATTTTCGTTCTTTGACTATGAATATTGTTTGGATTATTCTCTATCAATAAGACCCGCATTGCCATCTCGACTCCTGGCACATAGATCCATCCGCTCCTGCCCGATCTTCTGTTAATAATAGCTAGCATTTACTGAGCATTTTCCACTTGGCAAAGGGTCTCACATGTTTTACCCCATCTGATCCTCCCAACAATCTTGTCAGGTAGGTGTTGTTTGTCGTTGGTGGTCAGTCATTTCAGTCCTGTCTGATTCTTCATGACTATTTGTGGTTTTCTTGACAGTTACTGGAGTGCTTTGCCATTTCCTTTTCCAGTTCATTTTACAGATGAAGAAATGGAGACAAGGAGGGTTAAGTGACTTGTTCAGGGTCACACAGCCAGAAAATATCTGAGGCCAGATGTAAACTCAGGTCTTCCTGACTCCAGACCCTGCACTAACTCTGTGATCCCTGGTTGGCCCAGGTGCTGTTTGTATCTGTTTTATAGTTAAGAAAACCGAAACTCAGAAATGTGAATATAGTAAATATCTGAGACTGGATTCAAACTCAGGTCTTTTTGTCTGTAAGTTTTCTTAAAAAATGAGAAGCTATCAAGAGACAGAAGTGCCATGGGGACTGCGGAGGGGGCATGCAGTCAGGCTCCTGGTGACAACCAGAGTCTCCCCAATAAGGTGCCTGAACAAGCACAGGACAAGAAAGGATCCCAGATTCATTTGGCGGGGACACACCTACTGAGTGTGGCTGCCCTCAAGGGTGCTCTTCTGTATCCAGAGCATTTGACTTAGTGATCTCCTTAGTGTCCATCCATTCAACTCTCATCCCTAGACTAAAGGCATGTAGTAAGCAGTATCTGAACTATAGCTACTACTACCACTACTACTACTACCACCACTATCACCACTGCCACTACTACCACTACTATTGTTGCTGTTAATTCCCCTTTATGATATATGCTCCTTGAGACCATGGACTGTCTGTAGCTCTTTTTTATATATACCTAGGGATTCATGGTGTCTACTGCACAGTAGGCACAAGTCATGCAATCACTTCATATATCTCCCTGAAGCCTAGACTTCTTCCCACTCTGAGCTATAATTATAGGCTTAGAGATTTAGAGGGAAAGGGGATGTTAGAGACTACTTAACCCACAGACCTCATTTTGCAGTTGAAGAAAGAAAGAAAGAAAGAAAGAAAGAAAGAAAGAAAGAAAGAAAGAAAAAGAAAGAAAGAAAGAGAGGAAGGAAGGAAGGACGGAAGGAAGGAAGAAGGGAGGAAGGAAGAAGGGAGGAAGGAAGGAAGAAAAAAGGAAAGAGAGAAAAAGGAAAGAAGGAAGGACGGAAGGAAGGAAGAGAAAGAAAGAAAAAGGAAAGAAAGAAGAAAGGAAAGAAAGAAAGAGAAAGAAAGGAAGGAAGGAAGGAAGGAAGGGAGAGAGAGAGAGAGAGAGAGAGAGAGGAAAGAAGGAATGAAGGAGGAAAGGAGATAAGGAAAAGGATCAGTAAGAAAGAATAGAAGAGCAAGGTGGACCACTCTTCTGTCTTCTCTCCCATAGGACTTAGTAGAATACTTTGATGGTATAGAAAAGGCTCAGTAAATGTTGGGTGATTGGTCGTTCCCTCAAGAAATCTCCAGATTCTATGAAACAAAAGCATAAGATGATCAGAGATAACCCAAGATGAAAAAAGACAGGGTTGGCAAACTGAAATAAATCTAGAAGAGAGCAACAGAATTCTGATGATCAATCAACAGATAGATAGATAGATAGACAGAGAGAGAGAGAGAGAGAGAGAGAGAGAGAGAGAGAGAGAGAGAGAGAGAGAGAGAGAGATGTATACACCTATCTAAGTTCCCTTTTTATCTGGGGTTATTTATGACAGGTAAAATGACCCATTAAATAGAAAGATGGACTTTGACTTAGGAAAACCAGAGTTCCAATTCTGCTTCAGGCACTTACTAGTTGTATGACTGAAGACAACTCCCTGGATGCCTACATTTCCCCCTCTGTGAAATGAGGAGATTGATAGCATCAACTTCCCAGGGCTGGTACAAGCACAAAATGAGCATGCAAAAACTATTGACTTTTTCTACAAAGCTGACTTCCCAGTAGGTCTGTTTCAGAGTGCCCTTAAGATGGCCCATTCTCTCTGCTTTGTCCTGGTTTTAAATCTCTTGGTTGTACCAAATTAAGCCAAGCATGCCTATGCCTGAGCTGAGACCCTCCAGGGAAGTGCTCAAGGATGACTTGGCATTTGAGGAGAGAATTTTTCAAGCCTGAGTTATCCCAGACCCCTTCTAGCATCCCAATTCTCTTTGTTCTCAGCTTGATGCACCAGAAGAGACTGGGTCATGGAGGATGCTGGCCGTTATGGACATTGTCAATAATGGGGCCACTTTATATTGCTGAGGGTTGTACACCATGTCAACACCTGAGCAATCTGTGACTTCACTGACCTGGGAACCCTACGCACAGCTCCGATCCCAATCCCCTTGTGACTTACTAAAGTCTTTGATTGTTGCTGTTTTTCAAAAAATCATCCCTTTGTGGTCAGTGTTAGGATGAACCTTGCCGACCCAGCTTGGCTGGTCCTTTGGGTCAGCATCTGAACCCTTCACAACTGGGTAGGGCATGCTGGGTGCTAAAAACTTGGCTAGAACAGCCATCAAGGACCCAAGGTCACCTCCACACCACAAGGTGGCATCAGAGTAGAGATTTCAGGATTCCAAAAAAAAAAATTAAGAAAGGATTCAATCACTCTCCTAGTTTCCTGAACTAATACAAACTAACCTTTTTGCTGATGTAAAATCTCTGCAGTGTCTTAGCATGGGAACGTGTTTCCTATTCCATCCGGCAGGGTAGGGATCCGGACACTCTCTGAAAGTGACTCCCACATCCAGTACAAAAGCAGTTTGGGGACCTGTGAAGGGTGCAGTTTTCCATATCAAAGCAACTTACTGTTTGCCCTGCCCTCAATTCCTGATGGCTCCCCTTCAACGTAAGATCAAAAGCTAACTGTGGCTTGGCGAGCAGAAGACCCAAGTCCAAGTATGGAGCCTCAGATGGACTGGAGGCATTCCAAGGGGCATTTCCAATGGGTCCAGCAGGCAAGAAGTCTCTGATTCCTCCTTTATCCTCATTGTACCTGGAGGAAGACAGACTCAAGGCTGTAGCTTCCTGGCAAGTCCTCATGAATTAATGCAAATGACGAGATGCAATGGTGTGACAAATTTATCAAAATAATTGCTACCGACAGATCATTTGACAGATTCTGTACAAGCTTCCAAAACAATACAACCCAGACAAGTCCATCTTGGAATGCTTTTGGCTTCCGTGTTCTGGAAGGGTCCCCTCTGATTATATATTTTCTTCCTAAAAGTTTCCCCTTGGGACAGAGACCTGTCTTGGCCAATCAAGAATGGTTAACAACCATAGGAGGAGCTGCCTACAGGTTGACAAGCAAACCGGTCAAATATCTCAATGTAATCTCCCAGGTAACCCAGTGTCACAGCTTTAATCATTTCTAGGAAGTTTTCCTGGGAGGTCTTAAAAAGATCCTAAGACTCTTGGGAAAATGGAAAATCATTTAGATTATAGGTAAAGATCAGCTGGGATAGAAAATAGTCTCCTCTTTGAGTTTTCTTTTTATAAAAAAAAATTGAATTATTTTAAAGAGATTAGAGACCGTGACACTCATAGGTCATCCATTCCAACTATTTCTAGATACTGAAACATGTAGCAATTTTTTAAAATTGCCTCCTTTGTAGCATCAAGAAAAGGCAGCCCCTCAATGACATAACCAAGCCCCATTCCAACCCTTGGTCTCAGAACCAAAATCAAATGATCACACCTAGAAAATACGGTCATTAAGTGTCTTAGGTTTCCTCTCATGATATTTGTGACTTCCCAGATAAAACCCACTTCCTTGGTTAATTACTACTCCCCTACATATGCAGTTGCTTCCCCTATTGGACTAGAAACTCCTTGAGGACAGAGAGTGACTTCCTGTATTTCTAACTCTAGCTCTTAGTACAATTATTGGCACAGAGTTAAATGGCTATTATTTCCCCCTTTATTTATTCATTTCACAGGTATTTATTATATAGGAGCTGGCCCTCTAGGCTATACCTGAGCAAAAACAAAACCCCCCACTTCTACCTCAGCCCTTCCCTAACAGACCCAAGGGGAAGACTTTAGGTATTCTGGGGCTTTTTGTAATTAGCCCAATGTCACATGCAGACAGGAGCATCTGGAGGAGCCCTTCATCTCTAGGGAATTGGACTTGCATTTGGACTCTTTGTTGGACATCCTCCATGACAGCAGTGAACACATTTGGCAAGCATATGTCTCCTTGTTTTATGCCTCACTAGACATGGAGAATCGGAGCATTGGTAAACAAAGTTACCTCTAGGGCAGCCTCAGAGAGGGAATATTGAGCCCTGGGAAAAAGAAGCAGAACTGGGGGGCAAAGAGCTTGGGGCCAAACCTCAGCCCTCCCACCTCCTTGCTACCAAAATGGACTTGGGCAACTCAGGCACCTCTCTAGACCTGTTTTCTCATCCATACGGTCAAGAGTTTGGCAACTAACCTCAGAGAATCTGTCCAGCTCTAAATCTCTGGTCCTCAGTTAGCACCATCATGATGTTGTCCCAGGAGACATCTCAGAGGAGGAATACTTCCAGGGCTGCATTTGGCTGCCCAACTTAGTATCTGTGTTGCCAAATAACAAAAGGTCACGGAGGTTTGGGAGCACGGAGATACGAGAGGCTGCTTTGGACACTCTTTCAGTGATGTACGATTTTTCTACCAATTCCCAAGCACCATTATATCTGAAAGCTAAAATGGCGGATTGCTGTAAAGGCAGTGGAGAGATGAGGGGTGGATGCAAGCCAGCCAGTGACTTGGGCACTGGGAGTGGAATCAAAACATTAAAGATCAATGTGCCCAGAATAGGATGGGTGTGGATGGATGAGGAATAGGAAGGCAGAGGGCTGCATTCCTACCTTTCAAGCTCTCAAAAGCTTGGAAGGAGAAAGGGAATGCACATTTAATAGGTATGTACTCTATGCCAGGCACTACATTTGACAAAGGTCATCTCTTCTATTCCTTCTTGCTGCCCTGGGAGATGAGGACTCTTGTCATCCCCATTATACAGGTGAAGCAATTGAGGCAGACAGAAGTTAAGTGACTTTATCAGGATCACATGGTTTATAAGTCTATAAAGCTCTGAAGATGGCCCTGAATCTGTTTGATTCATCCTCTGACAGTAGTAATAGTAGCTAATACCATAAAATTCTTCCTATGTGCTAGGTATTGTGTTAAGCACTCCACATATATTATCTCAGTTGGCGCTTTTATTTTTAAACTCTTACTTTCCATCTTAGAATCAATATTGTGTATTGGTCCCAATGCAGAAGAGTGGCAACAACTCGTAGGCAATGGAGGTTAAGTGACTTGCCCAGCATCACACAGTTAGGAAGTGTCTGAGGCCAGATTTAAACCTAGGACCTCCTGTCTCTGGGCCTGGTTATCAATCCACTGAGCCACCCAGCTGCCCCCTCAGTTAGTTCTTAAAAAAACCCTACAATATCTTTATCCCCATTTTATAGTTTATATATATATATATATATGTATGTATATACATACATACATACACACACACACATACAGTTCAGTGAAATAGAGATTAAGAGACTTGCCTAGGACTGAGGGCAGATTTGAACTCAGGTGTTCCTAATTCTTGACCCGACCTTCTATCCACTGTTCTAACCAATGTCTGTGGATGACTTGTGCACAAGGATTGCACACGATGAGAAGGCTTTCTTGGGTTATGAGACAGTATTCAGACTAGTGAGACACTGAGTTCATCTGTGGATAGAAGAATGACCCTCACTCTATTCTCTCAGTTCATCCTTTCTGATGATCAAGGATTGACGAATGGAAAAGTTCAACTTTTCTTACTTTTTAAAGGAAACTGGTCAAACCACCCTAGTCTCTGATTTCTCTCCTACTATTACCACCACCAGTAACAATAATAGCACTTTAAGCTTTACTAAACATTTTACAAACATTGTTTTATTTACATTTGACCTACAATGGCTTTGGGAGATAGATATTATTATTATTATTTCCATTTTTCATATGGGGAAACTGAAGAAGACATTGGTGACTTGCCCAGGGTTACACATCAAGTAAGTATTTAAGAGGTCAGATTTGAACTTAGGTGTTGAGGCAGAGATAAGATGGTAGCATAGTACCAAAGAGCTTTAAAAGACTGCCTGCCCTTTGATCCAACCATACCACTGCTGGGTTTTTACCCCAAAGAGATAAGGAAACAGATTTGTACAAAAATATTTATAGCTGCACTCATTGTAGTGGCAAAAAATTGGAAAATTAGGAGATGCCCTTCAATTGGGGAATGGCTGAACAAACTGTGGTATCAGATGGTGAGGGGATACTATTGCACTGAAAGGAATGATGAACTGGAGGAATTCCATGTGAACTGGAAAGACCTCCAGGAACTGATGCAGAGTGAAAGGAGCAGAACCAGAACATTGTACACAGAGACGGATACATTGTAGCACAATTGAATGTAACTGACTTCTCTACTAGTAACAATGCAATGACCCAGGACAATTCTGAGGGATTTAAGAGAAAGAAGCTCTCCACATCCAGAGAAAAAACTGTGGGAGCAGAAATGCAGAAGAAAAACATATGATTGATCACATGATGGGGATATTATTGGGAATGTAGACTCTAAATGATCACCCTAATACAAATATTAATAATATAAAAATAGGTCTTGATCAATGACACATGTAAAACTCAGTGGAACTGCTCTTTGGTTATGGGAGGGTTGTGGGAGGAAGGGAGGGAAAGAACATGAATCATTTAAGCATGGAAAAGTATTCTAAATCAATTAATTAAATAAAATAAAAATTAAAAAAAAAAGATGGCAACATAGTAGCAGGAGTCTTCTGAATCTCCTTCCAACCAATCATCATTACAAACTGTCTCGAAAGGGCAGAAATCAAAATCAGAAGAGTAAAGGGCCTCTCCCACTGGAAGCTGCCTTAAAGGTAGGCCATATTTGGGGATTCCCCAGCTATAAGGAGGTGAAATTGCACTTATCCAAGGGCAAGCTAATCACTCCTTCCCCATACTACCTACTGTGCCAGAGTCAGAGTGAGGGCAGGGCAATCTCTAAATTCTTGGGGGCTGGCTAAGGGCACCACAGACTTAACCCTGAGGGCAGTGCAAGACCTTGGCAGCAAGACTTCAGACTTGAGGCTAAGGATTGTGGAGCCTGGGCAGCGGAGTGTGGAACTTGGGCAGAAACAAGGCTGGACACAGCCTAGTCAGCAGGGGCTGGAAAGATAACCTCAGTGCAAAACACTTTAAAGTATGCTACACAAAGAACATCACATTACCTGTCCCCACTCAGACTTCTGCCTGGGAAGGGAAGATACTCCCAAGGCTAAGAAAACAATTGACATGCAGGAACCCTAATCCACTTGTGGCAAAAGGAATAAGTAGCAGCAAAAAAAAAAAAAAAAAAAAAGATCATGACCCTGGATAATTTCTATGGAGAAAAAGAGCAACAGCAGAGAATGACAAACAATGAAACACATCCAAACTTGCCAAAAAAAATGGAAACTGATCACAAGCTCTTGAAGAATTCAAAAAGGAGTTAAAAAAACAAGTAAGAAAGAAGAAATATGGGAAGAAAAGTGGGAAAAAGAAATGAAACTAATACAAAAAGAAAATAACAGCTTAAAAGACAAAACTGTTCATATGTAAATCCAATGAAGCAATAAGCAAATTGGAGACTAAAATTGACCTACTGGAAACCATGGAAAACAGGATAGACCAAACCAAAGAGGAAAATCAAAAGATCATAGCTGAAAATCAGTCTTTGAACTTAGGGTTTTCTAAGTTCAGGTCTTGGCTTCTGTCCACTAGATACATTTCCCTTTTCTTTAGTTCAGTCTTGGCAGAATCCTACTCATGGAAATTATGTCCCCACTTCTTCAGTCCTCATCTAACCAGGACGTCCCCATGCATCAGCTCAGCTTAGCACACTAAGGAACTTGGGAGGACTCTCTGCAAGGGGCCTGATGATGCTGTGGATGACACAGAGTTAATTCCTAACCATGATTATAGTCCTTTCTATTTTAAATCGTGCCAAAGGCTGTGGTCATTCCTTTATGTATGTATGTTTTACTATCAATAGGCATTCTGCATTCTCCTACTCATCTGCACACAGAAGTTGATTTAAGAGCTTGGCTCTTCTTTAGTAATCCACAGTCCCACCTCATAGCCATGCCAGTACCCACCATGGACTGGACTCTGGATGAATAGGCCCTAAATTGAATGAATGAGTAAATTTTTTTCCTCTCCTTCAGCTGTGTCCTCCATTTCACACATGCCCTTTCTTTGACCAGAAATTCAGAAGGTGGGTTTGTACCCTCACTCGTGTGAGCCACCTGGCAACCATCATTATAACTTGATATGAAGGGGAATGTTTGCGGGGTGGAAAAAGAAATACTCGGGTTGCAAAGGCCAACCTCTGAGGCTCGCTGTGCTCCAAAATGTCACCGGAAGTCCCCGGTCACATTTCTAACAGCTTACTCCCTTCTAAGTTACTCCACGGAGTGACCCCTTTGGCTTCTGCTGGCGCTCTGCCTCCCTCCCTCTCCATCATGAGCAGCGCATTCCATGAGGCATAACTCGTTCACTAATAGCAGCCACAGAGTGGAGGCCAAGTCTCATACCTTCTCCAGTTTCGGCTTTAGGGATGATGGGAAGAAATATGAGCCCATGTCCTGATTCCCCTTATCATCTAAAGTAAGGCTTCGTGAAGGATGTGGAAGCTGGAAAAAATACACCCTGTCTTCTCTGAAACTCCCCAAATAGGTTTAGAAGAAAGGTTCAGAAGGCAAGTCAAGATTAATCAGCCTCCTCCTGCATGGGAATCTTTGAGTCCTGGACCACAGACCCTGCTCTGAGTTGGCTCATTGCTGGAAGGAGCCCCATTTACCGAGTTGGTTTGATATATTTGAATAAACTCTCCAGAATGAAACTGGATCCTTGGCAAAAGGTGAAATATATTATGTGGGATTCTCATCTCACTTCCCTCCCTTTTCCCCAAGGTTATTTTTCTTACACACATACACATCTACGTGTGCACATGCACACACACACACACACACACACACACACACACATGCACACAACTAGGAATAATTCTATCCTATCTATTTGAGCCACTTTTTAGATTGCTGGATTTCTTTTCCAGAAATATTACTCCAAGTAAGACCAGTCACTAACTGATATACATTGATTCCATTCACCTGAACTTGAGGAACCCAAGAGTTTTTTCCTTTTCCCTCAAGTTTTTCTGTGAGTTTGCAGAAGGAGCCCATGTATCTTACTTGCATCTGCATACTGTAATTATTAATACAGGGCAGAGGTCCTGTATTTCTTGGCATCACGCGCATTCCCATATATAAATCATGATAAAGGACGATTGCTCTGTAGGGCCCACTGATGGTTTCAATTTGGCCAATGAAGAGATGGATTTTTTTAAGCTTAATTTAAACCCCAGTCTGTTTTGTACAAATGGGCCTACGATAACCCGACTGCAGTCGGGGGCTTCCCAGCCGATGAAAATAATCACAGGAATAAAATGTGAACCCAGCTCCAAAGTGGATCCTTACTCTACTAGCTAATGCCTCAGTAAGTCTGTGTTGTACATCCTTTTATAGCCAATTAAGAAGATGTTTTATTTCCCTCATTAATGGGGAAGCTCCCAGTCACCATGTTGAATCAATAAGGATGAGTTTGCACATCCTGTGAGAAGCCTTTCCTGGGGGCAAGCAGAACATTTGTCATCTTTATAATAAAGCTTTCCAATTTCTCTGATTAATATTTAAAAGAAATAACATGACCCGAGGAATATATATAATACCCTCATTCGAAGACATGCCGTACTCCACCACTCACTTGGGTTTTCGGGCTAATGTGCCATCTTTCCCACATACATCCGCTCCCCTTGGAATTGGTCTCAGGCATACTTTCCTCTGCAGTGTCTGCTCCTTCCTCCTGCCCATCTCACAGCATTATTGAATCTTAGATTGGAAGGTGAGAGCAATTTGGGGATTGGGGAGTCCAAGTTCCTCATTTTCTAGATGATGAAAATGAAATCAAGAGATTCACTCAGTTGGAGAATCAAAGACTTAAGACCAGAAGAGATCCCAATGGCCATCTAGTCAACTTATTCCTGGAAAAGAATCTCCTTGCTGAAACACCTGACAAGTGGCTACTTAGCCTTTATTGGGAGACCTCCAGTGGTAGGGAGCTCACTCCATTTTGGGAAGCCCATCCCACTTTGGGCTAGATCTCAGTATTAGAATTAGTTCATATCCCTACACCAAATCTTTTCAATATCTTTCAATTAGTTCATTTAAAAAAAACCTCTTACCTTCCATCTCGGAATCAATATTGTGTATTGTTTCCAAGGCAGAACAGTGAGTGGTAAGGGCTAGGAAGTGGGAGTTAAGTGACTTGCCCAGGGTCACCCAGTTAGGAAGTGTCTGAGGCCAGATTTGAATCCAGGACTTTCCTTCTCTAAGCCTGGCTCTCAATCTATTGAGCCACCTAGTTGTACCCCCTTCCATTATTTCTATTTCTGCTTCTGGAGTCAACTTGAACAAACTTACCCTTCTGTATGCTAGCCATTTCATTACTTTAAAACATTTTCTCATCTGCCTACACCTTTTTTTAGGCTACACTTTTTAACTCATTTTTTTCAGATGTCAGGTCTATTATCCACCCTTCCAAATGAAAGCATTGTGTGGCACAATAGAAAGAGCCCTGATCCTAGTGTCATTGAATCTGGCTCCAGATCTCTCTTTGGATATTTAATATATGTGTTTTTTTGGATAGGTCACTCAATTTCCACTGGCCTATGTTTCCTTATCTGTGAAATAGAGAAGGGGTTCAACTATGCTGCTTCTGAGGTTCCCTCTCAGCAGATAGTAGACTATAGGATGGGATGAGATGGGATGGGATGGGGTGGTAGGGTAGGGTAGGTTAGGGTATGGAAGTCTGATGGCAAGTCTCGTCCATTTTATGATCATGTACACATAATATTCTATCTCCTTTCTCTAGACTTTGCACCAACCATCTTCTATGGAGGAGTGTTCTTTGTCCTCCCCTCTTCCTCAGAATGCCTTGCTTCTGTCCAAGCTCAGATCATCTCCACAACTACCTTCTATGAATCCTCTTCTGATCTCTACCTGTTGCTAGTAGCATCTTTCCCTAAATTCATCTGAATGCATTTTATATTCATTCTACACGTGCAGACATATTCATCTATGTGTATTCACACAAAACTATATACCATCTGCTTTGTTGGGAATAAAAGTATTAAGAGCAGAGATAGCTTCATTTTTGTTTTTGCATCCCCTGGCCTAGCAAAGAATTTGGAACACAGTAGGTTCTTTATAGATGTTTCTCGATTGATTGATTGATTGATTTCCATCTCTTTACAAAATGGTATCAGAAAAAGAGAAAGACTCAATTTCGAGTGGAGTACTTCAGGGACTTACAGCCGGTGTGGCCTTAGACCATATTTAAATGCTCTTGGCTTCAGTTTCCTCGGCTGTAAAAATGAGATTATTGGATTTGATCATCTTTGACTTCAATCAGACTCATCTTTAGGTTTAAGATTCTATGACCCTGCCATCACTCAAAGAATGTTGCTATTCAAAGGATAAGTCTTTCATAGAGTTACATATAGCTTTAAATTCTTCATCTAAAAATCATCTGATCATGGCTTTTGACCCTGCATCAACTGAACAATGGCTCACATTCTTACATATTTGACAAAGTTTTCTACATATTTCAGATACGAGAGCTCTATCTGAGAAACTGTCTATAATTTTTGTCCCCAACTTACTGCTTCCCTTCTAATCTTGGCTACATTCGTTTTATTTGTACAAAAACCTTTTAACTACATGTATCCCAAATTATTCATTCTACATCTCACAATGCTTTTTATCCCTTGTTTATTCATACATTTTTCTCCTGCATAAATCTGATAGGTAATGTGCTCCCTTTCAACAACACCACTATTAGGTTTATTTCCTAAAGTGATCAGGGAAGAAGGGAGAGAACCTAAATACCTAAATGTTCTAAATTACGGAGAGCAGTTCTCTTTGTGGTGGTAAAAAAACCCTGGAAATTGAAGGATGCCCATTTATTGGGCGATATCTAAACAAGGTGTGACATATGATCTTGATGGCATACCAATGTGCCATAAGAAATGACGAGCAAGTTAATTTTGGGGAAAAACAAAAACAAAAACATGGAAGACCTACAAGAAATTATGAAGAGTAAAATGAGCAGAACCAAGAGAACATTCTATATACAGTAACAGAAACATTGTTTGAAGAATGACTCGTGTATGTCCACCTCCAGAAAAAGAATTGATAAATAGAAATAAGCGAGACATCATTTTATATACACAGATATCTTTTTGTCAAATGGCACCTTCTTTAATGGGGCCAGGAGAGGGACAGAGGGAGCCAACTGGGTATTTTAATATAACAAACATATATATATGTATATATATATGTATATTTTTTTCTGTGAAAGGATGAGCCTTTTATTTCCCCTCCCCCTCAAGGAGAAACTTTGGATAATTAATGATACACCATGACTTCCCAAAAGCAAGTCAATTTGAGTTTTCTCTTCAACTCCATTCTGGCCACGTTCAATTTCTAAAACTTGCTTTGATAATAGAGTAGGCTCATCTCCCTTTGTTTATCATAGCCTGGTTAAAAGGTCTTATATGATCACGGGCCACGTTCAGGAAGCTCCCTAATGATCAGGGATCTGGTATAATCAACATTAATGTTACTGACAACAGGACAACCTGAAGGTTATCATCATCTCCCTGGCATCGCTGTCCCACTGTTTCTTTCTCCCCCAGCTCCTCTATAGCCATGACAAACACATTTGCCAACTATAGACTGCTGTTCCTCATATCATGCTAAGTCATCTTCCCTTTTCCTCGTTTCTAGGAATCTGAGACTTTTTTTAACCTGTGAACAAATAGGAGACCCCTTGCTATGGGAAACTGGAGGGACCTTGGTTTTCTCCTGAATGATATGGATTTTGGGGAAATCAAGAACCCAAAAGCTTCAGTGAGATGTTGCATTTTCTCCCCCTTCCTGTTAATTGCATGATTGAGCAGATGAGGTTCGGCATAGAATATGCTTGTGGAAGTGTGTCCCAGCCTTGATGACTGTATTGATAAACACAGAAGAAGCCTTTGGTAAAAGGATGACACTCATTTCTGTCGAAGGGATTGTTAAAAAAGAAAGAAAAAGGGGGCAGCTGGGTAGCTCAGTGGAGTGAGAGTCAGGCCTAGAGACAGGAGGTCCTGGGTTCAAATCCGGCCTCAGCCACTTCCCAGCTGTGTGACCCTGGGCAAGTCACTTGACCCCCATTGCCCACCCTTACCACTCTTCCACCTATGAGACAATACACCAAAGTACAAGGGTTTAAAAAAAAAAAAAGAAAGAAAAGGTCCACACTTGATAGGCTGGAAAGGATTTATGAGAAACTAAGCAGAGCCAGTCTTAGCGATGGCGAAACCTGCACCTTTTCCCAGTGAGATGCAAAGGAAGCTGAGCTGCCCACCATCTTCACGATTATTTGACATCTCAGTAGGCATGTGAGCCTTCGCAGTGACAAGGAGAAGAAATGGAAAAACTCCTGCAAGGTAAAGAAGAGTCCACATCTCTCTTTGCAAAAACTGGCTGATTTACTTAGCTAACACGCCGGTGGAGAAGGAACTATACAAAAAGTAGGAAAAACAATGAACAGTCTCCGAGTCAGATTAGCATACCAAACAACTCCACAGAACTCATAAACATTCCTTTATACTACTAATAAAAACCTCATATTACATTTAAAATGACCACAAAATACATGAAATATGTGCGTGCTGATCTAGGAAGGCACACTCAAGGTTTTCCTAACTAGAACTAGGAAACAATTGTCACATACGTGGCCAACGAAGAAACTAGAAATAGTGATAACGCCAAACCATAGAATCTCAGAGTTGCTGGGGATCTCGGAGGGAAAATAACCCAACCTATAGAGCCCAGTACAATAGAACAAATTAAACAATGAACATTTATTAAGATCCTGCCATGTGCCAAGGACTGTGCTAAGCCCTGAGGTAACAAATGAGGCATAACATTTCTTGCCTTCAAGAATGTATTGCATGTGGGACAAGGGCTTATGCCACCCAAAGGGCAAACCTTCAGTAAGGGCAAATCATGCCCCCTGAGGAAGCCCCATTTCTCTTCTGAATTTTGTCAGGAGAATATTAGTTCTTTAAACATAGGGATGTCTTTATTTTTGTATTTGTATTAGGTGGAACAGTGACTATAGCACTGGACCTGGAGTTAGTATGACATGAGTTCAAATCTAGGAATCAGAACCTTACAAGCTATGTGACCCTAAGCAAGTCATTTAAACCTCTATTTGCCTCAGTTTCCCCATTGGAGAAGGACATGTCAAATCACACCAGTATTTTTTTTTCCAAGAAAATCTTAATCGTGGTCATGAAAAGTCAGAAACAACTAAATGACAAATCCTTAGCAGCCAATATGTATCTGGCAGAGCAACATATTGATATTCATTTATTAAGTATTATCTACATCCCAAGCATCATATTTGGTGCTACCTACTAGAAATGTAAGCCCAACCTGTAAAGGGAAGTTGGAAAAGGCAGCCAAGAATCCGAGATCACTGAGAATCATTGGAGAACCTGGCCCCCAACAAACTAGAAGGAATTTGCGTCGATCAGGGCTGGGGAGGTTTCTGAAGCTTCCTCTGGGGAAGCCTAGAGGTGATGGCTAGAGTGGATGCAGCCCATGGTCAGGGGTTGGCTGGGAAGTGGCCATACATCACAGTCACTTAATAAAGAATTTTTGAATTGAATTACATAGCTCTAATTGTGAAGATTTTTCCTGACCCCGAGCCAAAATTTGCCTCTGAAATTAGTTCTTCCTTTTAAGGGCAAGCAGAACAATTTTCTCCTGTTTTCTTTTTTCCAAGTGAAAGACTTTCAAATTCTAGAAGACAGCTATCGTGATTCTTGCAAGTCTTCTCTTCTCCAATTTAAGTCTCTCCAAATGCTTCAGCAACCCTTTATCAGGCATGGACTTGAGACCCTTCACCATTCTGATAGCTCTCTTGGGGAAAGATGTTCCTCAGATCACCAATGCCGGACTTCCCTGAACTGAGATGAGACATTTACTAGCTATGTGACTTTAGGCAAGTCACTTGATCTCTGCCTGCCTCAGTTTTCTCATTTGTTAAATGGGTATAATAATAGTACCTTTCTCCCAGAATCATTTGAGAGGATTAAATGAGATCACATAAACAAAAGGCTTTTCAAACTTGAAAGTGTTCTAGAAATGATAGTATGGCTCAGAACACACCCTAAAAGGCTATTTGTTTCCCTTATGAACAAGTGAGATAAGGGCCTACATGCTATACACATAGGAGTTATTATTACTATTACTATTATTATTATTATTACTCGTCATTGTAATCTGGCCAGCATGGCATATGCAGGGTTGTCTCTTCCTATCTATTCCTGGAGGCTATAATCCTTTTGTTCTCACCTACTGAGCTTTCTTTCTTGTTGTGCTTCAGTCCTTTCAGCCCATAACTCCATATGGGATTTTTTTTTCGTATGTTGATTTGAAAATTTCTAATTAATTAATTAATTAATTAAGAATATTTTTCCATGGTTCCATGATTCATGTTCTTTTCCTCCCCACCTCCCAATCCCCTCCCATAGCCAATGAGCAGTTCCACTGGGTTTTACATGTGTCATTGTTCAAGACCTATTTCCATATTATTGATATTTGCACTAGAGTGATTGCTTAGAGTCTACACCCTCAATCACATCCCCATGGAACCATGTGATCAGGCAGTTGTTTTTCTTCTGTGTTTCCGCTTCCACAGTTCTTTCTCTGCATGCAGATAGCTTTCTTTCTCATAAGTCCCTCAGAATTGTCCTGGATTATTGCATTGCTGCTAGTAGAGAAATCCATATGGGATTTTCTTGGCAAAGATACTGGGGTGCTTTGCCATTCCCTTCTCTAGTCCATCTTACAGATGAGGAAACCAAGGCAGATAGGGTTAAATGACTTGCTCAGGGTCAGAAAGCATCTAGGATTCTCAGGCCAGATTCAAACTGAGGAAGATGTGTCTTCCTGACTCCAAGTCCAACACCCTATCCATTGTTTCTTAAAACCACAGATCCTAGACCTGGGTTGGTGAAGGCATGGCACAGGTGCCTAGATGTGCCAGAGGGGGTTGCTCCATTCCCCTTCTCCACTGTGTCCGAGGACATTTTTCACATTCTCCGCCCCTCTGCCCAGCAGCTGAACGCAGGCACTTCCTCCCTCTGCTGTCTGGAGTAAGGTGGGGGGCTCAGAGGCAGCTTAAAACTGTTTGGGCCTGTGATCTCAAAAATGCTCGCCAACACTGTCCTAGACAGTCAGGCTGCTTTGTAACCATGTTTTCTCCCCATCTTGTACTTGTGAAGTTCCATTTTTGATCCCAAGCCTAAGACTTCGCATTGATCCCCATTTTATTTCATCTTAGGCCATTTGACCCTATAGTCTCACCTACGAAGATGGTTTGGAATTCTGAGTCTGCCATGCGATGGATTGGCTTTCCCTTCCAGATTTGTTTTATCTACAAAGTTGATCTATTTATTGTTCAAGACCGGGTTCTACTAACCAAGTAAAATGATATGGCTGCACAAACTGATTTATCATTTTATCCCTGGAATAATCAAATTACCAAACAGATAGTAAATATAATTAGCCAAAATGTAAACAAAATTCTTGTAGAGGAACAAAAAGGTCAAGCCAGTGAAAGGAAACAATGAAAAGGTGGAAATGCAGGGAGGCAGGTTATTACCAGACCTGCAATTATGTTTCGAAGCACTGATGATGAAAAGTATCTGGTACTAATTAAAATTAGAAAAGTAAGTCAGTGGAAAGATGAGCTAAGCAAGACCTAGAAACAAGGCAGCCACCAATCTAAGAGCTGAGAAAGAAATCCAAGAACACTAGCTACTGGGCAAAGAGCTTTAAGTTTTTCAATTATTCTTTGCAGGCAGATTGGAAATTAGTTAATGAAGGGCAAGTTCGGAGCAGAACCGTCAGTCCCCAAACTAGCAAATCATTTAGACATAAAAAAAAACAAAAAAACTGGTGATCTCTTTAGTGAAGAGAATGCTTGCTGAGGAAACTCCTCCCACCCCAAACTACTGTGTCCTCTGGAAAGTGAACTGGCTCTAAGGTCAGGGGATATGAGTTCAAATCCCATCTCAGAACATTGCCAGCTATCAACCTTGGGCAAGTCACTCGAGAGCTCTCTGCCTCAGTTTCCTCATTTGAAAAATGAAGGGATGGATCTCAAAGGACTCTGATGCCTCTTCTAATTCAGTCAGATCAGCAACTGTTGTGTAATTTATCCCCTCAAAGGGTTGGTTGCTTTAGCTACTGAGGGATTAAGTGATTTATCCAAGATTGCAGTCAAAGCTGTATCAGAGCTATTATTTGAACTCAGAACTTCTTGAGTCAAAGGGGGAAGCTCTTCTCCACTGCTGTTTTTCATTACTCTTCCTAACAATGTAGTAAAAAGTCATATACATACATACATACATACATACATACATACTTACATGTGAATACATATTTGGTTCCCACAGCATTCCTGACTTATTACTGGGGTCCCATCACTTCTGCTGAAAGGATGGGGGTTTGTGTACTAGAGATCCTTCCCCCCTTCTGCTTTTCCAGGTGAGAGACTGGGGAGAAAGAATGGCATCTGGTGTACATGCCAAACGATGGGGATGGGAACTGATGGTGACAGTAGAAACATAGTATAATTAGAGAAAGGAACGTCTGGAGAAACAGCGGGTGGCAAGGCTCAACCAGTAAACCATTATATTAGGTGCCTTCTATGTGCCGGGCACAAGGGACACAAAGACAAGGGGAGGCAGCCCCCACCCCAGCCTTCTTGGTGTGCCAAAATCTGCCTTGGGGAGGGCAGATGATTCCAGCCAGAGGCATTTCCAGCTTCAACACTGGATATCTCTGGTGTTTTATGAGTTTGTCGGAGGCTGGTTTTTGCTCATTCTGGACGGTTTTCCTCTTTTATATAAGCCAGTGACCTGCGTGAATACAAGTGGAAGTTGATTTCCGCTTATTGGGAATCTCAAGCATACAGTTCTTCAGGCTTGCCACGTTGGGGACTGAACGAAGAGAGAGAAGGATCTCTCCAAATGGGCCCGGGGTCTCCCAGCAGGAATATCTGTCTTTGGACACGTCCAGATCGGTGCTTTCCTTCTGTTTCTCCTTCAGGAGAAATGAGCGCCAAGAACCTGTGATTTGGTCCTGTTGAACTAAATCCATTTGTAACTCATCGTTGAAAAGAATTGCCTTTTGCCCATGCTCTGCTCACACAACTGCATGTCGGAGGTGGCATTTGAAGTCAAACTTTCTTGATTCCATGACCGACACTCCAACCACCATGATGCCACCTTAATAATAATAGTAGGGTAGTGGGGAGCGAGGAAACATTTATTAAGCACATAGTGATGGGCCAAGCGTGCTAAAAGCTCTTACAGATTCTGAAAGGTAGATGCCCTTATTATCCTCATTTTACCCTTGAGGGACTGAAGCAAACAGAGGTCAGGTGATTTTGCCCAAGATCAAACATCTAGTAAGTGTCTAAGGTTGGGCTTGAATTCAAGTCTTCCAGACTCCAAACCAGCCACCAGTGGATGCCAATATAATAACTGCTAGCACTTATATAGCATTTTAAAGGTCTACAAAAAGCCCTACAAATATGATCTCATTTTATCCTGATAGCATTGCTAGGAGGTAAGCTATGTTTTACAGGTGAGGAAACTGAGGCGAACATAGGTTAAATGATTTGCCCAAGTTGACACAGATTCTGAATGTCAGAGGCAGAGTTTGAACTCAAGGCTTCATATCTGTTGACGGACGATGCTGCCTCTCTGTTTCAGAATGTGATGCTTAGAAGGTGATAAGCAATAGCAGCGGCTGCCAGATGCTCTGTGGCCAGTTGGCAGCCTTGGCATCTGAGTTCACATCTTGAATCTGGCACTTACAAGCTATGTGATCCTCTCTATATCATATAACCTCTCTGTGGCCCTAATAGCTCTTTAATCTGTAGGGGCCAGAAGGCTTGCCTCATGGCACCAGTGGAGGGAGTTTCCACATTGCTGTTTCATCCCTAAAAAAATCCCTGGTCCAGATCAGAAATAAGAGTTTACAAAATGTATACAAGATCAATGCTCGTGAAGGGGGCGGGGGTCACACTTGCTAATGATCGAGAAGCCTCTTTTCTTCTTTCGGCAAGTCAGGCACACTCCACCTTAGCTGAACATTTCCACAGCTGGTTCCAAAGATTCAATGGCATCCTAGGGGCAGGCAGTATAGATTTTAGTAGATTTTTTTTCTCTGACTTTGAAGGTATCTGAATTTTACTTTTAAAATTAAAGAATGGAAACAGCTCCAACACTGAAAAAAGAGGGGTGTTCAATTATTTAGAAGTTTTTAAAGTACAAATGTCTGAGCACTGGACTTAAAAGGAGACGTAAGTGGAACAGATTAGGGCCAGGCCTCTCCAAAGGCACTAAGTCAGGTCCAATTCAAGTTGTCGGGATAATAAGCATTGATACAGTGTTCACTATGTGCCAGGCACTGTGTTAAGTATAGGAGAGAGTTTGATTCCTGGGGTCAGCGTCTGCACTTTTGAACCATCGTAATTGTGGTTGGCTGGTGCACAGAGAACGCTTTAACATTCTCAACCCAATTTTATATCCATCCTTTCCCTAGAGTTTCCCAACAACCCTATAAGGTGGGTAATTGAGAGAAGTAGAAGTATCATTTTAAAGAAGAAACTGAATCTTAGAGAGGTTTGACACACCTAGAAAGCATGGGGTGTAGGATATGAACCCAGGCCCTCTTGGATACAAATCCAGTGCTCTAGTACACAAAAACTATCAGGCAACTTTGACACTTCTCTAAGAATAGCTTCCTTCTCCTCCCTCCCTCTCTCCCTCCCTCCCTCCTTCTCCCTCTCTCTCTCTCTCTCTCTCTCTCTCTCTCTCTCTCTCTCTCTCTCTCTCTCTCTCTCTCTCTCTCTTTCTATCTTTCTTTCCTTCTATCTTCAGTGACTTATCCAGGGTCACACAGCTATTAAGTATCTGAGGCCAGATTGCAGCTCATGCTTGGACTCTGTAATAGCTTGATGGTTGGTCTCCTGGCTATGTCTCCCTCATCTATCTTTCCTTCAGATGCAAGTCATCTGCCTAAAACATGGATCTGACCACATCTCCTCTACCTTCCCCACCCCCATTTAAACTGCAGTGGTTTCCTACTGTCTCCAGGATCCAATACCAAATGGTCTGTTTGGCCTTCAAAGCCTGGCTTTGAATCCCAGCCCCCTCCTCCTTTCCAGTATTCTTGCACCTCACTCCCCTCTTGGATCTAAGGGACCCCAGCTGGCATCCTGGCTGTTTCATGAACCAAACTCTCCATCTCTTGGCGCTGGGCGCTTTCTCTGGCTGTTCCCCATGCCTTCTCTCCCTTCTTGTCTCTGCCTCATGACTTTCCTGACTACCTTCAAGTCCCAGCTAAAATCCTCCCTCCCACAGGGGGCTTTCCCACCCCATCTCTTACTGCTAGTGCCTTCTCTCTAACATCGATTTCCTTCTGCTTTGGATTTTTCTTGTAGGAATGAATGTCATCGTTTGCATATGATCTCCCCATTAGACGGTGAGCTCCTGCATGGCTGGGTTTTGCCTGTTTTATCCCAGTGCCTGACACATGTTGGTGGTGGTAATCAGTTGTTTCAGTCACGTGTGACTCTTCATGACTCCATTTGGGGTTTTCTTGGCAAAGATATTGGAGTGGTTTGCCATTTCCTTCTCCAGCTCATTTTACAGATGAGAAAACTGAGGCAAACAGGGTGAAGTGACTTGCCCAAGGTCACATAAAACTAGAATCTAAGACCAGAACTAAATTCAATCTTCCTGACTCCAGTGCCTGGCACTCTATCCACTGTACCACCTGGCTGCCCTGACTGACCCATAGAAGGTGTTTAATAAATGCTCATTGAAAGACTGCCTGGCCCCTAGATTCTATCTAGTATTGATGACGCATGGTGCCTATTATGTGGTGAGCATTTAATAAATGCTTAGAAACATGACTTTATTGATTGTGTAACCCAAACAGTTGTTATGCTCAGCTAATAGAGGTGGCAGGAGTGGTTCATCTGATTCAATTACACGATTTGGGGTTGTGGGGTGTGATACACGCCTCTCACATAAAGGAAGCTTCCTAAAAGCTGGTGTTCTCTAAAGGTGACAGGAGTGGCCTCAGGAAATGGTGCGCTCCCCTTCCTTGGAGGTCTCCAAGCACAGGTGGCATGACTGTTCCCTAGGGATGTTGTCCAGGTGCAGGCTCCATTAGAGAGGTAACTTCTCGCATCTCTCTTAAGCCTAAGATTCTATTATTCCTCTTTCTGGGACAGATTTGACTCGGGAAAGAAGCATTTGTAGGGAAACCCCCTGGAGAGAGAAATGTAGACCACTGCTGAGGTGTTCCAGCACAATACTCCAGAGCCAGTGTCTCCTGTGATATGTCTCCTGTGATGATCTCACAGTGGATTAATCTGCCTCCTTCATGCCAATTGGTTGCCATGACGACTGTTGGCTAAGTTTCAAATGAAGTTGAGTGTGCTGGCCCCCTTGCAGCTGTGGTTCTTGTCATTTTGTGACTATCTCTCTCAGCGAACACGAAGCAATACTGAACCACTAAATCGCGACTTCTCCGAATTTGAAGGTGCCTCAGAAGCCATTCAATCCCTCTCCTCCCAGAATAAGAATCCACGACATCCTTTCATCTGTCCAACCATTCATCAATACATCCATTTATTCATTTATTCATTTATCCATCCATTCATTCATTCAGTTAGCATCTATTATGCTCCCCTAAGTGCTAGCTACCAGAGATACAGATGCAAGTGTTAGAGTCCCTGCCTTCTAGAAGCTTATGTCCTATTAGGGAGAAACAACATAAACCCTAGCAAACTCAATAAATGCACACAAGATATTTACCCATTAAATGCATAGCAATTTCTGGACTGGGACTCTATCTCTGAGAGGATCAGGCTCAATGTCATGTAGGAAGTAACAATTGAGCTGAATCTTGAAGCACTTGAGGCTTTTGAAGAGATCAAGATGAGGAGGGAAGGCATTACAAGACTAAGGAATGAGTTGGACAAAAGCAAAAAAAAAAAATGGTCATGTCATGAACAGGAAATAGTGGAGTGACCAATTTACCTTTTTTGTGAAATGAAGGTAATATCACTCGGTAAAGTTTATAAGGGAAATAGAATAATTTTAAAGTTCTACATGAATAAATCATTATTAAGAAATTACTGACTTAGAGTCACGTAGTCAATTAGTGTCAGAGCTCCATTTTGATTCCGCATGTCCAGACTCAAGGTCTAGTTGTCTTCTCTATCCTTATTCTCTACAACAAGGAGATAAACTACCAATTCTACCAGAGGAAGTCTTCATGTGCCTGGTGTCTCCTCCTACCCCAACCACCAGTTGTTTTGAGATCTTTCAGTTACCTTCAGCCTAGTTTAGCCCATTTGCTGAGATGGCCACATAGTGTTTAGTGAATTCTTGTTGGCGGATTGATGGAAGAAAATGTATTCTGGGGACATCTACACAGGCTTTTAGAAGATGAACCAATTACAAAACAAAATTACTTGATCATTATAATTTCTCAAAAATGTTTCCAGTGTTTTGTAAAAGTCCCTTTTTGTTCCATTTTGTGGTTGATGTTATTGTATCTTTGGTCTTGCCGGCTCTGCTTTCCTTCATTCTGGATCAGTTCGTAGAAGTCTTCATGATATTCACCATTTCTTCCAGTACTGGAATATGCCATGATATTCTGGGACCACGGTCTATTGAGTCCCTCCTTTTCAAGTCAATAAGTGCCTCTGTTGGTTCCAGTTCATTCTTTTTTACCTTAAAAAACTAAATAAATGAGCATTTATTAAACCTTTTTCTTTGCCCTTATGCTTCACATTGCCAATGAGGTGTCTAAAGAAGTCAAGGAAGGTCTAAAAATCATTAAATAGTTCTTCTGCATAGGATTTATGGTAAATTATGGACCAAAATGACAGAGAATGGGGAGGAGGCTCTTGGTTCATAACCTTACTTTTATTCTATGAACCTCTAGAAAGGTAAACCTTCTCACACCTATTATTATTATTATCATCATCATCATCATCATCATTATTATTATTATTATTATTATTATTATTAGGGAGGAAGTATTTCCCTCCTGTGATTTCATTGGAATAGGGAACACTTGACAAGGTAATCACCTCTACTGATTCAGATTAGCCCCTGCTCTGAAAATTCTTGTCTTAATTATTTGGGAGAACTGAGAAACTCAAGGTCTTGCTCTGGGTGGCACATCCTTCATGTGTATGGCAGAGAGGATTTGAACCTTATCTCTGAAGCTGGTACTATTTCCATTAGGCCACACTGTCTTTTTCCTTAATACAGAAGGCAAATGCTAGAGCCCCATCATTGTGTCCTTATCACTCCATTCACATCTTCAGTTTTTCTCATTAATAAAAACAAAGCGATTGGGCTTAATGATGCTAAAGATACAGACCAACAAAGAGTCTTTGTACTAGAAGGTCAAATTTGAAAGGTGTTCCAGTGACTTCCAGACCAAGTTCTACCAAATTTAGAGGAGAATAAAGTAGGGAATATCAAATAATATAGAATTTGGAGGTAAATGGAACTGACCTCCCCAAATTTCTCATAATGAGAAATTATAAGGAAAAAAAAAAGGAAGCAGAAAACAAACAAAGAAAAAACCCTTCAGGTTTAGTCTGACATAATCTTTTTTTTTTAAACCACATAATTAGTCTAAAAGTAAAAATAAGAAAAAACACTAATTTTATTAGCAAAATTTACTAGATTAATAAGACTTAGTATTCCATGTAAAAATTTAGCATTAAATATTAAAAATGCTATTAATAAAATACTAGATTAATAAAGTCTAATATTAAATATAAAAAATTAATTGGGTACAATACATCAACTTAAGCCTTTATAAAAGGAAAATAGAAGCAGTCGGTGACCTTTACAAGGTGGGTCAACTCTCTGGTCATTGCCTGGAGGGAGGCTCAGCTCAACTGAAAATCACAGATAAAGGAATTTTGCCAGGAAAGAATCCTACTTATATAGTAGAATCCTCTATCCAGAACCCAAAGAGATGGAATAGAACCTCAAATTTACAGCCTCAATTTACAAATGAAGGGCAAGGCAGCAAAATGACCTCCTCAGAAACACACAGGAAATAAGGATCAGCTTCAGGATTTGAACCCTGGCCCTCTGAACTCTGAGGCTATGTTCTTTCCATTTCCCGGGATCCCTACAGGCTTAACTTTCCTCAACCACCCCACTTTTTCCCTCTTGAGATGACAAATGGACTGATGCCTCACTAGCATGGTACAGGGAGGTGTACAGCCTCTACAGCCGATAACGAAGAAGGAAGAGATGCTTCTGGTGTACAGCCTCATTCCTGCCACAGACTCCTCTCATCTCCTTTCCTCTTCTAGGAGCTCTGTCAGACAGCCCCATGCTGTCCTGTTCTGGAGGTGTGTGATTGCCATCAAGGAGAGGCTGCAGGACCTTGGACAGAGTGCCTCCATAGCTGGTGGATATCAGGGTGGAGGGCAGGGAGAAAGCTTGAGTTTGGGAAATCTTGGGGTTAGAAGATTCCAAAGCTTTGAATCCAAGGTGGACCACAAATTGGTGACTACTACCAACCACCATGGTGAGTGACCACTGTGGCCAACTGTGGCCAAGGAAGTCTCTTTACCTCTTAGGCCTCAGTTTCTTGATAAGCAAAATAGGGGTACAAAAGGGATAGTGATATGGGCATGCCCTGCCTCACATTTAGAGGGATCTTTTGTGAAGGCAGGAATAGGGTATTATGGCCCTGTGATGCATAATCTCATTGTTGTGAGGAATTCCCACTGAGGAGACTCCCTCCACTCTTTATTCTGAAATGTTTAGCCATGGAGAGATCCTCCTGAGGCCTCTTGATTATCAGTGATTTATCTGAGGTTGCAAATAATAGCTTAAAAGAACTTAAACTTGGGTCTTCTTGACTCTGAGACCAACAGCTCTCCCCCACAGCCCCTCTCTGTTACACTAAAAGTCCCATTAAAGTGAGGGATATCATACTCATGCTACTGTCTTATTATCAGGGACTTTTGTCTTTAATAGGTCCATAAGGTCATGAGGCTAATTTGATTTTAAGCTTCTTGCAGAAAATAACCATGTGTTTTATATCCCCATTCTATTCCCAAAGTTCTTAGCACAGTCCCAGGCACTTAGGTTGCTCACAAAGTATTTGCCAATGACGCCGATTATTTATTTCAAAGTTTTCCATCCTTTCTGATTGAATTGGCACTCCACAGAGGTCTCCGAGGATATACATTTTATGTGTCTATTCCTACTTAAGAGAAGAAAAATAAAATATCTCAAAACTTTTCACTTTTTCATTTACAAATTATTTATTTTGCACAACTGCATTAGAATAGCTTATTCAGAATGCAAATGAAGAAACACTGGGTCTGAGATGAAGGAGGAGAAGGAGAAAGAGAAAGAAAAGGAGGAAGAAAAAGAGAAGGAAAAGAAGGAAAAGAAAATGCTAGTTTCTAAACTAGAAATTGCAGAGGTCTTAGAAAGAAATGTGACAGATTGGAATTTCCCTCTTTTGTAAAGAGGAAGATGTATGAGGTCTAAGGTGGACCCCAGAGTTGAGGAGGACAGCTAGGTAGTACAGTGGATAGGGACCAGGACTTGGAATCAGGAAGACTCATCTTCTTGAGTTCAAATCTAGCCACAGACACTTAGTAGCTATGTGACCCTGGGCAAGTCAATTCACCATGTTTGCCTCAGTTTTCTCATCTGGAAAATGTGCTAGAGTAGGAAATGATTGGGGACACTAGATAGCACAGTTAAAAGAAGGAATACATGGCATATCATAGCCCTTCACTCCCAAGATTTGGGATGAAAAAAGGTAGGAAGTTCCAAGATAAAGCAATCTGATGATATAAACCTGAGCCAAACCACAGTACAGGAATTAAGAAGAGAAAAAAGGGACAATTCATGGAGGAGGAGGGTGGCTAATCAATGATAATGAACCACAGAGACCACTGAGGAGAATCACACAGCTCTCATTTTCTTTTATATACTTACATCCTAGAATCTGTACTGTGTATTGATTCCAAGACAGAAGAGTAGTAAAGGCTAGGCAATGGGGGTTAAGTGACTTGCCCAGGGCGACCCAGTTAGGAAGTGTCTGAAGCCAGATAGCTTTTATTGCCCCTTCTACTCACCTTCCCCAGGAAAGTGATTTCTGCACTGATAAAAATAGAGCCAAAAAAGATTCGGAAGATGCTAAAACAATGGAAGGAGATGGGGAGAAATCACCTGACTGTCCTCCATGAAGGTTTGAAGAAATGTGGGGGAAATGGAGAGGCGGCAGACAAAGGAGAATCTTCTCAGAAGGAGAGTGGGTAGATTGTTTAACTTCTGGGCCAATGAGCTTGAATTCAGTTCCTGGAAACACTTCTGAATTCATTGTTAACACAGTGATTTGTAAACACTTGAGAAAGTGATGCCCTGATAACGCAGAGGAAGCAGGGCCCCTGGAAGAATAACTCATGTCAAGCTAATGTCATTGCTCTTTTTGACATGAGTTTAGTCTGGTAGATAAAGGCAATGTCATGGCAAGTGTACCTGGGACTTCAATCAATTAATCAATCAATTTCAGGGAACTGTTTCATAATTTGACAACTCCTTTGCCTTCTAGCCAAAGGGGAAGTGAAGAGTTTCAAAGCAGCCACTTTTGCCCCAAGAGAACTAAATGCTTTTGAGAAGTGGTGAGTCCCCTGTAACAGGAGGTCTTCAAAAGGAGAGGAGATGAGCCGTTAGCAGGAAAGCTTTGGGCTGAAACGATCTATCTGAGATTCTGTGATTCTGTGTTCGGATTCTCAGAGAGCTCCTCTAATTAGTTAAAATATAATTGACATTACAGCAACTTTTTAAAAAGACTGACTGCACAAAGATGGCAGCATTAGATTCAGTCCTTCCACGTTTCTTAGGTTTGGGGAACTAGTGGGAGTGAACCTTTGTAATTTCAAGTAAAATTCATTCATTTCCACCAGGATCATTAATGTTGAATTGAACTGAAATAATCTTGTGCTTAGAAAGGCCTTTGCAAGGAGATAAGAGGGAGGGTTTCGTGCAATGTTTTGGCCAGTTTGGGGTTTCACAAGGATGCTGGTCCTGTAATTCAAGCTGAGAAGGTCACTCTGACAGCCAACAAATGGCAGCCTATCCGAGCTCCTTCGCTCCCCAGTGCACAAAGCCAAGGCTGCCCGCTGTGTGGCTTCCCCATCAAGTTTACGGCAGATGTGAAAAACGGGCTGGAAATTAGAAAATGCTAAAATTAATATTTATTGACTTGATGTTTCATTATCATTAGAAATTAGTTTGTTCTTGGGTAAACAGTTTATAGCAAGTTATAAATATGTTCCGTTGACCTATTAACTGGCCCAATATATTATGAAGTTATTGACAGTGGCTATAAAATTTACTAACAGCCATTAGACCTTGTAACACACTTGATGTGTCTGTGTCTCTGCACGACCAAGAAACGAGGTGATTTTTTTAAAGATAATCTGCTACTGATATTAAATTCCTCCAAGATTTTAATATATTGTCTAAGTTTATGGGTCATAAAATAAACCTCGAGCTTACAAAAAATTTACATGGGGATATTATTTAAGAAAAAGGACATGTAAATTTTAGTACAGTAGGAATGGTGATATAAAACCCTGAAACATATAAAAAGTAACCCAAACTGCATTAAAACACCATCGAGGGTCTTGTAGCTACCCACAAAATGAAGAGAGAGCATTATTAGGTGCAAGGCAGGGAAGGAACTGGGATGGTTACCCCCGCAAAAGAGGCAGCCCTGAGTTGGGGGAGAGAGCACTGGCTTTGGAATCCTGAGCTGGGAATATTGGCTCAGCAACCACCAGCTGTGTGACCTGGGAAAAAGCAAGCCCCCATCCCCATCCCGACGCTGTTCTTCCCAAATGCAAAATAAGAGAGCCGGACTGGCTCGTTTCTGTAATCCTTTCTGGTCTCCAATTCTGTCAGCCAGAAGGCAGTCAAGTCTTACACGGTAAATAGACACCATCCAAAGGAACTGCTCTACGTGCATCTACAGAGTCAGAGTGGCCAGGGCTGACCCGAGCCCAATATGGTGCTCACAACCCTTCCCTCAAGTTACACGCGCCCCTTTCTCAGACAGAACACTCTGACATCCAAGGCCAAAAGGCTGTACCATTTTCATTTCTGCTTGCATGTTGAAAGTAAGAAAGTCAAGAGGAGGAGGTGGCAAGATAGTATGTACCAGGCATGGGGAAGAGTCAAGGTGATAGAGACGGGAGCCGGAGGAGGATTCTTCTAGTCCTATTTCCTCCATAGATTTCAGCTGAGCAGACTGCCATTGCTGTCTGCACTGTTGTGTCTTGGTCAAAATAGCCATACTATGTAGATCTCTACTGCCTGGGGTAAGAGAAAAGAAACTCCGCTTGTTGCAAATGTTGTAGAAGGGGTGGATCCCACTAGCTGCCTCTGGAGTCTCTTCACATGCTGAGTTTCGGGGGGTTTGGAGCTTCTAGAGTTTGCCCAAAATAGGCTCCAGAAGAAGGGTTCTTAACATGGACTGCCTAGACCTGTTGGGGATCATGGAGAGATTTCAGGTCTGGGTTTCAGTAGAATCGGTTTCCTTTATCATCCTATGGGTTTCGTTTTCTGGATTTAAAATGATTATTTGGAAGCATCCAAGCTTCACCAGGATGCCAATGGGCATCCAGGCTCCAGCAACAATGAAGAGCCCTTTCTCTAATGACTGCTCCAGGAATATGGAGGGAAGAAGCTCCCCTACAAATGCCTCAGTTATTAGAACAAAACACAAACTCACCTGCCATGACCTGAGCTCTTTGAGGCAGGTAGGGGGAAGGTTCTGCTTAAGGGATGGAGTTAATGACTATTCATAGACAAGACAGCCCCGGCTCCTACAAAGCAGGCTGTGGCCTGACCCACCTGCTCCCCACTGTAGCAAGGCTTTGGTTATCTGTCTGCCTGCTGCCTACAGGCTACTCCTTTCTCATTAACTCATCCTTGTCTTCTGACCTATGCCAGCCTGTTGACAAAGCTCTATGCCCATACGGATTGTGCTCGGCCCATCTACTTCCACTGTCTAACCGATAGCAGGTAACTAAACCGAGATTTCTTGCTCTAAAGATAGGGGTAGTGAGGAGAGCTCCTTCCTAGCCCAGGAATGCTGCTGACTGGCTGGCCTTGGAAAAGCCATTGATTCTGTTCCTCTAGTAGTGTTTTATCAACCTGGAAAAACACAGAACCACTGAAGTAGTCAGCAAAACCAAATCTTTAATCAGGAAAGAGAGAGGTCCATAATAATCAGTCACTGCACAGAGCCAAGTGCCAAATACTGCACAGTTGAAACCCTGGGGCTCCGGGGACAATATCTCTGAGAGACGCACCAGGCTAAATGATTCTCCAAAGAATAATAGAACAGAGAGATCTTATATGCCTTTTGGAGAACGAGGTACAGCAAACATACACTGACAGGTTGTAAGCAGGCTTGGGAAAGAGGCTGTAGTCAGAGACTGGGGTATCAGGGAGTGGTCTACTACAATGGACACGAAAAGGATGGTTCCTGCACAGGTGTTGGTCTTGGATCTCTGGTATGATGGGGGAAACGTCTAGGACAAAAAGGGTACTTAACGTTTGATTATATCTACTAGTCCCACCTTAACTGAGATCATTAAGTACTTTAAGGTCTATAGTTCAGTCTGAAACAAAGTCAGTCTGGGACTCCCTTAAGGCATTTTCCCAAGGGACAGGAGCAAAACTTGGGCTTCCCAGATTTCAAGTTGACAGTTCTAAGGTGTTTATCCCAGCCTCCAATCACTCTGATGAATAGGGTTCCCAGAACTAGATGACAATAACCCCTCAGAGCTGTTCACGGAGCCCTTAGGGGATAGCAGGGAGAGTATTATTTAACTCTATTTTATGAGGATGATTCAAGTGCTCCCCACCATGATTATCAGTCAGATTTAAGTAGCTCTTAGAAAGAAGTAAGTAGTGAGGTGCAAAAATCTGGCAGAATGATCTCTGCTACCCCCAAAGGCCTGTGACACAGCCTCTCACAAGTCCAAGGGAAAGCAGGCTCAACCCTACAAGACATGTGTTGCAAAGGAGAAACCCAACTCTAGTCACTGGAAACCCTTTTCTCCTCTTTGTGGAAGTTCTCTGGAAGCATGGCACGGCTTCTTCATGAGACTTGGCATCGAGTTCAGAACCTTCATTCCGTCTGTGGTTGGCTCCTGATGCACACACATGGCACACACATGCACACAGCTGGCCCAGGGAGTGATGTAACACAGCAATGGGAAGATGGGAAGTCTAGAATCATTCTGATCTTGCAAAGCTTGAATTGGATTGGCTTAGGAAATTTAGTCACACCCCAAATAGACATTTACCATGCCCTTACCTTGTACAGGACATTGTGCTGTAATTTGGGATACAAAGGAAAAACTTAACTGACTCTCCTGCAGCAAAGAGGGTGGGGAGGTAGGAGAACAAGGCCAAATCCAAAGCAGAGAGGACCAGTTCAGAAGACAAGTTATTCAACTAGCTGGACACAGCTTTGGATTTCAATGAGTCTCTAAGGACTTCTCAGGGGATTATCTGGAATGCTTTCTCCTCGTTCACTGCTCTTTGGAATCCAAAGCTGTATTCATATAGTTGAAAAACTTGTCTTCTGGGTGGGTCTTCTATTTTGTAGAGGACATGCAGGGGGGGGGATTGAGTTTGCTTAGCCAATCCAAACATAATTCCAATTTATCCAAGGACAGCTCACCTTTCATCTAGAGTGTTTGATTGGCGGGGTGATGGAGACTTGTTTTCACCACTTTGAGATAGAAGGGCATTTCATTTTTACTTGAAGTGGAAGAAGGAAGGTAACATGAAGGATTGGTCCAACCAACTCCCTTAGTCTGTATCCACCTCTAGCGCAGCCTTTAAAAGAGAAACATCACTACTAGACACCCCAATGGCTGGCAAAATCAGAAGCCCTGCAAGCAAGTGAAACCAAGCTAATGGAAGTGCTGGCAGAAAATTCTTTGCTTCCAGTATTTCCATGCTCTCTGTTGTTATCCAACATAAAGGGTCTAGAAGGCAAGACGTGTCATAGATTCTTGGCTGGGTTTACTGCATACTTTCTCCATCCCTTGAAAAATGTGGTCACCTATTCAAAAATGCAATTCAATTTTATTGACTAGACATTTACCATGCCCTTAGTTTGTACAAGACATTGTGCTATAATTTGTGACACAGAAACAAAAACAAATAGTCTTTGCCTTCACAGACTATACATTCTAAGTTGGTAAATCGGATTTGATTACAGTGAAGTAGCAAAAAATCTACTTACTTTTTCCCATATTTGCTTAATATTAAGACAAGGCATTGCTGTATCAAGGCCAGCAGGACTCTAAGTATTCAATATCCAACTGATATATCTTTCACACCTTCCTAAAAAAATCTTCTGGATAAAATCCAATTGGCTAGAAGACTTCCAAGATAACTGCCATATGGACCTATATTTATCTCTAACGAGAATTTCTGTGATGCAACAAACATTTATTAAATATCTCTTGTGGCCTGAGCACTATGCTGGAGGTTATAAATCATGTAGGCTCTGCCCTCATAGAACTTCTAAAGTTGAGTTAGTTGCTATAATACACTGGGAAATTTTGGCTGGCAAAGTTGCATATGGATCTTTAAAAAGTGGTGTCTTTCTTTAAGGAATGTAATTGTGAATTAAAAAAAATTAAAATCTGAGACCCATAATAGTCTCTAAGGAATCTCTCAACTCTCCAACCATAGTTTAAGGTCGGTTGATGAGAATCAAAATGCCTCAAATTTGGAGGCTGGAGACCTAAGGGAATCCTGACTCCACTATTTACAAAGCAGGAGACCTTGGGCAATGTCATCAACCTTGTGGTCCACAATCTGTAGGAGAAGAGATTTGGTGTAGATGATCTTAGGTGTCCCTTACACTTTCTGTGTGACAACTGGCTCTTAGTTTCCTTAGTTGTTTAATGAATGAGTTAGACCTCTGAGGTCTCTGACATTTTAACATCCTCATTAGGGGCATTCATCCAAGGGGGTCCTGGAATAAGCTCCTAAGTGACTTGAAGGAGCTGATGGTTAAATTTTCACTATAAATATTTTTACATTAGAAATAGGTAAGTGCTACAAATGTGTATTTTGTATTGATTGTCTAGAATAAGAAAGGGACAGAGAAATTGTTAATAACGCAGACTAAACCTAAAAGTGTGGTGTGCTCATTTCTTTCCCAGCAATCCAATCATTACATACTTATCAAGATACCCCTAATTTCACCCCTTATGTGAATTGTCAGAGGACTTCTGGCTTCATCACCATTTTGCTTCTGTTATATTTTTCATATCATTGTCTATTATTTCTTCTCCCCCAAGCCCTACCATACACAGATATTCTAGAGCAGTGATAACAAACCTTTTAGGGACCAAGTGCCCAACTGCAACCCTCATGCCACTGGTGAGCCACCCCTTTACCCCAGATAAGGGAGGGAGGGAGCACTGCCAATGGGCTGCTGGGAAGAGGGGAGGATGATGTGAGAAATATCCTCAGGCACAGTGGAAAAGGAGAGAGGAGCATCCCCTCTGGCATATGTGCCACAGGTTCACCAACACTGCTCTAGTCTAACTTCTGCTCTGCTATTCTCTTCCTAAACTGGCGCTAAGTAAATATATCACTGCATCTCAAAAGGAATCTTGCCTTGGGGTCAGAGCAGACTGATATTTGCCTGTTCCCTTTCTCTCCATCCTTGTTATTCTTCCATCTCTCCTTGAGTTCAAGCTTCTGGTTGACGCAAACTACACCACTTCTCAGTTGATGTCTTACAAGCCATATGAGGAGTTTGGCCATTCCCCACCAAGGTGTGGTGGGGCACAAGAGTAAGAGGGAGCTCAGTTTATGCTCCCTTTTCTATTGCTTTGTGGTTCATTGGAAAGCATGCTTCATTTGCAATGAGAGAACCTGAGTCTGATTCTCAGTTCTCTCAAATTATATCTACAAGAACCTGAGCAAGCTATTCGAATGTTCTAGGACTCACTTTCCTCATTCTACCTCCTCTACCCCGCCCCCCCAAAAAAAGTGGGGAGAGGTTTTGGAGTAGATGGCTTCTACATTCTCTTCCAACTTCTCATCCCTAAGGAAGTCATTAGAATGGATGCTTCTTGAGGGCAAGTAGTGTTTTCTGGTTTCTTTTTTCATATTTTCCCTTACATAGTGCCTTATACATAGTAGATCCTTAAAAATATTGAATTAACTGTTTGTGGTATTGTCAATCAAGATAGGAAGAAAAGCCTAATAAGGGACAACTAGTATATTTATCCTTCTATCTTAACCCCCCCACACACACGTATATTTATATATATATATACCACACACACACACACACACACACACACAACAAACACATCTAGATAATTACCACAAGAAGTAGATGGGAGAGTAACCATGGAGAGGAAGCCAGTGGCAGCTTGGGGCTCCCTTTGTGGAGAAGAAAGTACATAGGCTGGGTCCTAATGGAAGGCAGGCATCCCTGAAAGTTGAGACTAAAAGGGAGAATGCCCCAGGTGGGAGGGACAGCCTGGGAAAGAGAATGGAGGCAGTCAAATGGAGGCAGACAATACATTTAATATTTCCTTGCCCATTTACTTTATTAATTATTGATTTGTGTTCTGTTTGGTTTGGTTTGGTCAAATACGATAACTTAGAAACAAGCTAGACAGCTAAAAAAATCAGGAAAGCAAAGCCTTTCTCTGAAATGTTGGGAAGTGCTGAAGCCCAATATTCTTATTGTTGGCTATTGCCATTCTCTGAGTTCCCTGAACTGCTAGTTACTCAAGCCTCCACTTTATTGAGATATAGTTCTTGCTAGAATTGATTATGCAAGATATCAAAATGAAATTAGTCCTAGACTTCTTCAAACTAGTTAACATGAGGAGTGAAGACCAAAAGAGACCAGACTTTTCATGAAATCTGGTTTGAATCATCTTAAGATCCCAAACAGATCCTTTAGACTTTGAAATGCTGGTAAATCAAAGGATTTAGAGCTTCAAGGAATGGAAAAAAAGCCCTGGAATTCAATTCTTTCATTTAAGAGGAGGACCTGAGACTCATACAGATACAATGACTTGCCCAGGACCACATGTAGCAGAGGGAAGTAACAGCAGGAAGATTCAAATATAGGGCCATGCATTGCAAAGTCTCTAGACTTTCCCATAACACAATGCTGATGCCATTTCATGGTGCCCCCGAGTTCCTAAAGAGGCCCTAGTCCAAGACTTCAGTCCAATGAAGCCTGGGTTTACAGAAGAGCCAGAAAAGTGAGAGGTAACCCGGGATCACCATCTTTCTGTCTGCATCACTTAAGTCAACAAAACCAAACTTCAAGTGGCTTCCTCTTTCCTTCTTCTGCCATGCTGTGCCCCCCCCCAACCCCACCCTCACCTCAGCCTCCAAATCGGGCATTCCAACGAGGCCCTGGCTGCCCCCATTCTGCCTCCACCCTGGCTCACGCGGCAGAGGCAGCCAGCTTTCCCTATTGTACAAGCAGGCAGCGTAAGCGATGAGCCAGAACGTGAGGCGGCGAATGCCTCTCTCTAGCTTTGAAATGGAGTAAAGTCGCCCAAGCTACTGTGGAGTTCAGAACAAACACAGGGGGTGTGTTTAGTTATTTGTTTTTGTAGTAAAATAAAATATTTATTATACACCGACACCTACTGTGAACAGAGGGGAAGGCCACTGTGCTCTATCTCAAGGGGGTCATGTTTGACTTCCATTAGGGAGGCATTACAGACCTGTGGGTTTTCATGAATTCAGAAAGTCCACTTTGAACACTGATTTCAAAGCCTACAGGGGGTGGGAGGAATGTAAGAACACGGCTTCGCAGGAAGCTACCTGTTGCATGGAACAGACACCTCCTGTTTGATAAGTCACCGCTGAGGTAGGCAAGAGAGCAAGGGCAGCTTTCTTCCCTGGAACAAGATGACTTTAAAGGAAGCTTGTCTATTGTTTTCTTCCAAACTTTGTCTCCAGGTAGAGACAATTAAGGCAGGCTTGTTGCCTGGAAAATGGCGCCCTGCTCTCCACCTCTTTTCATCTCCAATTTCCCAGGGTGGTTTGAGGGCATGGAGAGATGGATCCTAGTTGCAGGCAACCTAGTGATGTCATGCTTTTTCTCTTTCTTTGGTAGATGTTGTCATGTAAATATATGAATAGTTTCAAATCAGGCAGGGGAGATACATGGGAGAAGAGCTGAACCCACATATCTACAGCCCTTGGGTGGATAGAAGACAATGCTTCAGATACCACAATCCAAGAATCCCAACATTCCAGGACTAGAAGAGACCTCAGTGTCCATCCACCCCATCTCATAGCCTAAAGGGATCATGCTCTAATTTACATGAGGAGTGCCTGAAAAGCTCTAATTTCAGGAAATTCCCTACCTCAAAGAGCAGCCCATGCCATTAGGGGTAGCTCTAATTATGAGGATGCTCTCCCTGGCATCAAGTCTAAATCAACCTCATTGCAATTTTCCCACTAGGTCTCCCCTCTCCAGTCAATCAGAATAAAGAAAATCCTTCTTCCACATGACAATCCTTCCCAAATTGGAATACAGCCATCCTATCTCCCTTGAGTCTTCTTTTTTTTTTTTTTAAGGCAAAATATCCCTAGTTCTCATCATCTCTCTATTCTCATATAACTCTCATTGTCCTGATTGCCCTCCTCTGAATGTTCTCCACCTTATCAATTTCTTCACTAAAATGTGGCTCCTTGAACTGATCATAGCGTCCTGGTGTGGTCTGATTAGCACAACAGACAGAAGGACCATCACTTCCCTATTCCAAGAACAGCCCAAGTTGGCATCAGCTTCTTTATCTGCCATATCACCCTGGGGGAATAATGGAACCCTAGAGTCCATTAACCCCATCCTAACCCCCTAGATCTTTGTCTGATATTTAGCCAAGCTGCCCTTTAGGTCACCTCTAGTTTTGATTCCTAGAAGGTGATGGGTGTTCTATGATTTTAAGACATTTCTCATCACTGGGGAAATAATGATCTAAACGGATAATCTTTTATGCCAGGGCCAAAATGGAACCATGGATATCTCTGCACTCTTTCTCAAACATAATCTAGCATCATCTTCTTGAAATATCCTAGTGGAATCATTCCTCATCAACTGTGGGGCGTGTGTGTGTGTGTGTGTGTGTGTGTGTGTGTGTGTGTGTGTACATGTTTATAGTGAGCTCTTTGGAGTGGTCATCTATCCTAAGGGAAAACCTTTTTGTTAGTCTCATGCTGTGGGGGGTGAGATGTCTTTTTTTTGTTAATTTTATAATTTAAAATATTCCCTTTTTTGTCTCTATTTTGTAATTTGTGATGTAAAGCTCCTACCTGAAAGAGTGTGGTAAAGTGGAAAGAGGGATAATTCTGGAGTCAGATTCAAATACTGGTTCAGACACCTACAGGTTATGTGACCTTGAGGGGGTCCTTTATTTTTCTTAGTCTTCGTTCCCTCATAGGTAAAAAGGGGAGGGAGAATGAACACAACAACTTTCCGTAAGCAGTTACTCTATGGGGCAAAGCACTGGACCAAGCAATAGGAATAGAAATACAAAATGGGTCAGCCCTTACCTTCTAGGAGCTCCAATTTGAATGAGAGTAGAGTAATAAGACACATGAGGTGTAATGTGTGAGCAAAGAAGGATGTTTTTGTTTGGAAAATTGCTGAGATACTGAGTGAAGCCACTAGGGAGCAGATTGGCACATCCTTTCTCACAGATATGATAGCATTGATTCATTATACTTCCAGATCCATAAAAGGGCCCAGGAATTTCACAGAGCACTCGCTTAGCAATGTGTTTAATATTGTGTAGTGGAGTCATCCTCATTGCTGTTTCTTCACTCTCTTAGACTGTGAGCTCCATGAGGGCAAGAGTCATTTCTTAAATAAGCTTTGCATACATCCCCGCCCCCTCACACACACCCCAAGAGTCAAGGAAGCCTCTCCTGAATAATTTTTATTGGTCTGTTTTTACTATCGCTCCGTTCTGTTCTGCGTTATACAGAAAATAGCGGCTCTGGGATTCAAATGCAGCTGAGATGGGGACTCAAGTTGAGGTGGCCTTCACCATTGTTCTCGAACCCAGCAGCCAGTGTTGGTCGAGAAATGGAGTTGAGCCAGGATCCCCGAAGCATGTTATTTATGGACTCCCTAAGCAGGGACTGTCGATATCATTGATCCCTGTGGGCAATTTGTGTGTAGCTTCCAACAAAGCTTCATAGTCAACCAGCTAATGGGGGGAAGTGAGATTATCAGGTGAAGCACCACTAATGAATTACTGGATAATAAGAACCCTTGCAGCTCTGAATCGGAATGAGCCCATGCCCCTGCTGGCTCAGGAAGAGGCGAATTAACAAAAACACAACTTGGACACTTGCTGATAACACAGCTCCTGTTCTATGAGCTGGGCTGTCACTCACCCATTAGGGCGCCCAAAGTGTTTCCCTTCTCTTTCAGCTCTGGTCCTTTATCCATAGCGGCAAATGCAGCTGTCTTCCTTGTGGCTCTCCATTTTTCTGGCAAGAAGACAATAGTGTCTTATTCCTTTTCTAAATTTAAAATGGAGCAAACAACAATAACAGTTGGGAATTTCCCTTCCAAGAAAAAAAAAAGATGGAGGTTAATTTCTTCTCATCCATTCCAAATGCTCAGCAGTGGTTTTAAAGCCTTTGATCCCGAGACGGTTAAAACATTTGGAGTTTGAGAAAGGCCAACCTGAACTTCTAGCCAAATAACAAAACAAGATGCTTTGAATCGTCATTTGTTATTTCTACATAACTTGGAATTTCCAGGTGGTTGCCAATATCAAGAGTTGCTTCTGTCTTAATTAAGAGACCTCAACAGTTAGGGTTACTCCTCCAGCCACGTGGATTTTCTGGACCACTTGGTCAAGCCACAGACTTCTGGGGAGCTGTGCTAAATCTGTTAAGGTCAACCCATCAGCATATGCCTCCTGGCCTCACTTTCCAGGAGAGTGCCGAGGGCTCAGTGCTTGCCTGTCCTGTCCACCATTTGTATGAGTGATTTAGATAGAAACATCTCTGGCCTGCTTGTCAAATGTACAGACACCATATAGCTGAGAAAAGGATAATTCACAATAAGTATCTGAAAAAAAATTCTTGAATGTATGGAATCTAAGAAGATGAAATTCAGTTGGGATATAACTACCTACTAAATAAATGCATACATACCTACGTGCATGTGTATGTATCCTTCAAGTTAAAAATCATCTTCCCAGGGATAGTGTGTAGCATGGTTAGCATTTGCTCTAAAACTATCAGTCTTCAAGCAATTATTGAAAGATAAAGATCTGAGTGTAGGGCAGAGGTTCAATATGAGTCATTGGTTTGATGAGACAGCCCCAAAAGGCTCCTGAGTTATTGGGCTACATAAGTGGTTCCCAAACTTTTTTGGCCTCCTGCCCCCTTTCCAAAAGAAAATATTACTTAGCCCCTAGAAATTAATTTAAAAAAATTTTTAATAGCAATTAATAGGAAAGATCAATGCCCCTGTGGCCATCACCGCTTCCCTGGATCGCTGCAGCACCCACCAGGGGGCGATGGCGCCCACTTTGGGAATCACTGGTCTACATAAAGAAGGCAGCGTTTTGGGAGCCTAAAGGATTCTGCACTAGCCAGACTTCATGGGGAGGGCTGTGATCCATTCTGAGGTGTGTGCTTTAAGAAGATACTCATAAACGAGACACTTTACAGAGAAGCACAACAGGATGCTGAAGAGCCTTGAGTCTACGACACATGAAGATTAGTCCAAGGAGCTGGCTAGGTGTATCTCCAGGAGGAAAGACTCAGGAGGAGCAGGACGCTGGAGCTATGTTTGAGTTTTAAGGGAATGTCGTTTGGCGCACAGGTTGGACTTGTACTGACTGAGCCCAAAATGCATAGCTAGAAGCAGCAGATGGGAGCTGCTGACTGGTAAATTAAAGTTTAATGTAAGATCAATTTTGCTAACAATTAGAGTTATTCATAAGTCAGCTGGACTGCCCTGGGAAGGAGTGACTTGCCTCTTGCTAAGGTGTTTTAGCAGTGACTGAAAAGTCCCTTTGGTATCAAGAAGAGGAGACTGACGCTGTGGCTCCTGTCAGCACATACTTCAGATGACTACTCATAGCATTCCCTCCAGGAACTCACCATCCTAACAAGTGTTGCCTTTTCATCCCTGGTCATCTGGAAGCTCCTTGGGGAATCTTTTGTATGACGGACTGGCCACTGACAAATCAAGGCATGCTCTCAATCAGGGGCTCTTAACCTGGGTCCCCCGAACTTCAAAATCCTATTTGGATCACTCTATTCCTGGAGGCGACCTACTGATTCTTCCAGCTGGTGCTTTGTCTTCTGTGTTCAGAAGATGTAGCCTACTTTGTCCTGGAACTTCTTGTGTTCTGGCATTCGGGCATTTTGACTTGGCAAGTTCTTTTGGGAGAGCGCTGTTCTTAAGTCATCCCTGTACATCCTGTCCTTGAGATCAATAGGTTTTGCTCATAAAAAAGATCGTGGTTCTTTATTATTGCTTTGTCCTTTCCATTCTTCCCATTTCTCCTTTCCTTCTGCATATTTTAATTCCTGAAGGGCTGTTTTCCTTTCCATTTCTTGGGAAAACCTCACTACCATGAATTCAACTTTTCTTATTTGGTCAATTATTTCTGCTTTGCTGGTCAGACATTTTGCTCTCGTGGTTCTTTTCCTTTTTCTTTTTTTTTTCTTTCTCGTGAAGCATTAAGAACATCATGCTGGGATGTCATGTTCTCTGGGGACTCCACAAGGTCCTTGGCCTCATTAGGTATCAGAAGCAGAATGGGACGGAATTTTACCATGCTACTGATGATTATGTATGAAGTATGGGAAACAAGCAAGCTTATCACATGGAAGAGACTGGACTCATTCTCCTTGGCCCAAGGAGGAGGCAGATACTATATTATATGCAGTGCATGTAAGCTGTAATCAGGAAATGTAGGCTTGACATTAAGGAAAACTGGCTGCCTTTGCAAACAGTTCACTCTCCATCCCTGAAGATTTTGGAGCAAAGGCTAGAAGACACTGATCAGGGATATTGTGGAGGGCATCCTTGTTCCTGGATGGGAAGGACCAGATGGCTTTTTTTTTTTAAACCTTCCATTTTAGAATCAATCTTCATTGATTCAATTCATTCAATGAAGTCATTCAATTTGACTTCAAGGCAGAAGAGCTGGAAGGGGTAGGCAATGGGGGTCAAGGGACTTGCCCAGGGTCACACAGCTGGGAAGTGTCTTAGGCCTGATTTGAACCTTGGGCTTCCCTTCTCTAGATGTGGCTCTCAATCCACTGAGCCACCCAGCTGCCCCTACCAGATGGCTTCTGATAGCCTTTTGGGTCTTTGAGATATTGCCATTCACAACCACAAGGATGAATAGAATTGAAATCCTGACCCCAGTGGGAGCCTCTCGAGCTGGAAGTGGATCCAACACGAGTTACTAAAATGAATGGCGAGTGATCCGAGCCAGGATAACTATCTCCAACACAGTCTTGTTATGAAGCCCTGCGTTTTCTCCAAGCACTGCTGTAGAAATGCCAGCCTCAGTCAGGGCTCCTCCCGAGAAGCCCCTCATGGCCAGCACCAGGCTCTCGTTTGCTTGAAAGCTAAGGATGAGCGGAGGGGGCTGGCATAGAGAAGTTTCAGCTACACATTAGTCATCAGCTCAAGCCCCTCCCAGGGTCCTGCAGGCTTCCACGGGACATGGAGAAGCCCCTCTGGTGCCCAGTGAAAAACATTACCAGCTAGAATTCGGTCCCCGAATTCCCTGGCAAAAAGGCAGATTTGCAGGAAATCATTACAGCCCGGAATAGAACAAAACAGACCGATCCCAGTGTCGGGGACTCAGCACACACCTGACAGGTTCATTTCTCTAATTTGTTTCCTCCTCGTTATTCATTTTTTAGACTCATCCATCATATGGGACACTGCAGATTTGATTTGCACTTCATGCCAGAGAAGCAGCCCCGGTGAAGGCTAAAGCAAACGTCGCAATTACAAAGACTCTAGAAGCTTTGGCGAGGAGGGGGCTGCCATTCCAAGCCCATTCCTCCCATGCGGCCCTGCCCGGCGGGGACGATCCTGGTCTGTGCCCCTCGGAGGCCTGGGATCACTTCACGTTCGGACGAGTCCTCCTTTGTGCCGGAAGCTCCGGTGGAAAGGGTTAAGATTTCTGAGCAGCTTGGTCATATTCGAACAATCACGGTGATTCATTGTCTATGTCTAATGGTATAATCTGATTGTAAAGACAGCCGAGTGGGCGTTGGAAAATATACAGCAGCCCACGAGAGTCAGTGTGAGGCATAACAGGATATGACCGTGGGTGTTAACCCTGTCACAAATGGTTGGATTGAACACTGACTCCAGAGCTGGCAAGCCAAGAGCAGATATGGGAAAGTGATCACAGAGGGCCCCGTAACAATGAGGAGATTATGTAATGCCACATGGAAGAGAGACCCAATGGCCTCTGCCCACTTCCCTCCTGCCAGTCCACACCCCCGGCACGCAGAGCCCCACACCCAACTCTGGGCAAAGTCAGCCCCAAAGAGCTCTGTGCCGTCTCTCCATGGAGCCAGTGACGAGGAGAACCATCCCGACTTGGAGGACGGGTTCTTCTTAACCCAAATTGTTTTATATGCAAAACTAGGGATTACAACTCCTGATTATGATATCGTCATTAATATACTTATTTTCAATTAAGAATTTTTATTAGATCTCATCAAGCTAGTGTAATGAGAGAGCGATAAAGCAGACTCCCTCCCCCGACATAAAAGGTCCTCACATTATTGTAGAAAGTCAAAGGAAATCTCCCTTGTGGACCCTCCCTCTCCAGGCTTCTGGTTGGGCAGGAAGAGGAGAAGGGATCATGATCTATTGAAGTTCCTGGGCTGGCTATTAAAAAAGGTCCCTCCTCAAAGGATGCATTTCCTTTATAATTAGCCAAGGTGTCCATTCACCTCTGGTATTCCGGGCCTTATTGGATCGGTCTCCATCGCTCATTGACTTTGAGTTTTGTCCCCTTATTTGGATGGAGCATGCAGTGATCTATATCATCTCTCTTAAGAACGCCCCTCAAGTCCATTTAGAGCTTCCTGGTCAGCTCATGGGCCATCATCTGATTGGTAACCTGCTCAGCTAGAAGGCACTTCATTTCCGGGGCCGTTACCCATTGCCTGGCCCCTGGATGGAGAAAAGCCTGGGGCCCTCCACTCTCACCCAGAAAAAGAATTTTCCAAGTGTAGGTAGGGGGAGTTAATTAATGTCAAATTATTTCCTTACCTTCTTGGCCTCTTGGAGGAGCTAATGCAAAACAAACCAAAAAAAAAAAAAATCAACCCCTCGATGTTTGGGGGTTTTAGGTGAATTCTTTAATATCAGATTAAGCCCATTTTGATTGTAAATCTATTTTCAGCTCCACATTACCAAAGAATATTACAAGAAAACTCTGTTTTATGAAGTTAGGATGATTTAAATTGTTCTCTCTCCTCTTTCTCTCTGACTCTCTAGCTCACACGCATTCTCTGGAGGATCTAAAAATAAGCCTCCAGCTGTACATGCTTGCGCTCCAGGTTTATCCCATAGACTAAGGAGTCTTTCACAAAATGCCTTTCTGATTTTCTGGGGTTCCATAGCATTAGGTGAAAACACCAAGGTTATTTCAGATCAGCGTGGTAAGGAAATGGCCACACCTCGAGGCATCCGAAAGGAAAAGAAGGCTGCGCGGTCCTGTTCCTTGCCGGCAATTGTATCTAGCTGATGAACCTATTCCTTAGTCCTCTGGAAAGGCACGAGATGGGATGTGATCTGAGAAAGGTGTTTTGTGAGAAATCAGCCATTGTTCTGGCGAACCGGGGGAGAAGGAACCAGGAGACCCTGGAGGGGGGGAAAAGAGATTCTTTGAAGTCAGCATTTTGACTTTGGGGGGCCTCGCATGCTATTATTTCCCCCCATCTGTGAGTTCTGAACAAAGGGCCAAAAAGATGTATTGTAGAACTAGCTGCCTATCCAGTGAGTTTCCTAGTATTTACAATTAAAATTGTATTGATCAAAAAAAAAAAAAAGGTCATTTCCTACGCAATATGCATCCTTCCCTCAGACCATTGGAGGCTACCTTGTAACAAAGGAAATAATGAAGTAACTGATAAAATGACCATTTGGGGCAGCATATGCACTGTGGCTCTCCTCTAGTCCCAGGAGCTACCCAGAGGAATGAGTACTGTTGCAGTATTGATTCTCTGGTACCAAGACAGCCCTGACAGTTAACATGAAGCAAACTGGCATTTAGCATTGCTTTCGGTCACCATTATTGTAGTCTGTGTCTATTTTCCTCCAGAATCTAGACTAAGGTATTATAGTCAGGGAGATCTGGGTTCAGATTTCTCCTCTGACACAAATTGGAAACAAGCTTCACCTGTCTTTGCTTCCATCCCCTAATTAATCTACAAAATGGACATAATAATTGTGATTGTACAACGTGGTTATGAAGTGCTAAGGAGGTAGGACCCTGGACTGGGAAAGGGAAGGCTTATTTGAGACCTCCTAGTTCAGGATTCTCTTTTTATAGAGGGGGAAATTGAATAACAGAGAGCTTTGGTTGCTTTCCACATTCATTAGGACAGTAAGTGGCAAAGGAAATATTTGAACTCAGGACCTCTGACTGCAGCTGCAGTGCTGTGGCCACTAGACCATGTAATATATCTAAAACACTTTTCTTTTCTTTTTTTTAAACCCTCACCTTCAGCCTTGGAGTCAATACTGTGTATTCTGCCTTGTGGTAAGGATAGGCAATGGAGGTCAAGTGACTTGCCCAGGGTTACACAGCTAGGAAGTGTCTGAGGCTAGGTTTGAACCCAGGACCTCCCTTCTCTAGGCCTGGCTCTCCATCCACTGAGCTACCCAGCTGCCCCTCTAAAACGCTTTTCAACTAACCTTTAAAGTTCAACATGGAGCACTTTTTGTTATTGGAGGTCCAATGTCTTCCCCTGTTTCTCTACATATTTGGTATTTCTCACAGCACAATATTCTCTGTATTTATTTCCCACACATTTTCCTCCAGTCCCTCCCCAATGTATGGACAACCATTTCATCTGTAGCTCTTGGATCCTTTAAGAGATGGACAGCTGCCTCAGTGGGGAAAATCCGGAAGAATCAAGTTCAAAAGTGGCCCCAGATGCTTCCTAGCTATGTGACCCTGGGCAAGTCACTTACTTAACTCCCATGGCCCAGCCCTAACTACTCCTCTGCCTTGGAACTGACAGACAGTATTGATTCTGAGACTGAAGGGAAGGGTGGAAACAAACAAACAAAAAAGCCACGGGTTAAAGCGTTTGGGGGCCTCAGCGAGGCGGATGGATCTTCTCACCCCCAAAATGATGCTCCAAATCCTCTGCAGTTCGTGATTACTATCATCCCTGTCACATCACAATAGTAACAAGAGCTGGGCATTAGGATATACATTTTATATGTCCATGATGTGCATTTGTGTGTGTGTGTGTGTGTGTGTGTGTGTGTGTGTGTGTGTGTGTGTGTGTGGAGAGAGAGAGAGAGAGAGAGAGAGAGAGAATGTGTATAATTTGATCCTTACCAACAACCCCGGGGAAATAGGTGCTATTATTATCCCCATTTTATAGATGAGGAAACTGAGACAGATGTTAAATGCCTTGTCCACACTCACAGTTAGTAAATATCTGAGGCAGGATTTGAACTCAGGTCTCTTTGACTTCAGGTCCTGTTTTCCAGGCACTTTGTCATTTCTACAGTGTTTCAAGATTGGCCAAGTACTTTTCTCCAATAGACCTATCTTGTAGGTAGCACAAAATGTATCATCCTCATTGGGGAAAAATGTGAAAATTGAGGTTGGGCCAGGGATAGTATCTGCCTCCCCACAGATCCCACAGCTAGGAAGTATCAGTGCTGAAATTTGAACCCAGGACTCAGGAGCCCAAACCTACCACAGCCTCTCTCTTGGGATCCAGTACCAAATCCAAAAGCAGGATTGTATAGTTAGAATGATCATAGAATGAGATCTTGAGTCAGAAGACTTGAGTTCAAATCTTTGCTATATAGTTTGCCATATTGTAGTATGACTTTGACCAAGTGATTTTCCCTCTCTGATTCTTGCTTTCCTTATCCACAAAATGAAGGATTTGAATTAGATGAGAGGTTCTTAACTTTTTGTTTCATATTCTGGGCCCCTTTAACAGAATAACAGAACCAAAGGAACCTTCTCTAAATAAGGTTTTGGAATCAATAAAATAAAAAAGAAACAAGCAGCATAACTGTTCAAAGGAAACCAATTATATTGAAATAAAGATGATTTCCCCCCATTCAACTTATAGACCCCATGAAGTCTATTCAGAAGTAGACTAGAAATTTCTTTCTGCTCTCAATTCTGTGGCAATTTATTATTTTTTTCCTTGTAGCACAAATGTGGTTATTCCTATCAGGCTGAGGAGTTTTCATTTCTATTGAAATGTCATGTCCAATTTGGCATCATCATTAGATCAGTTCTGGAAAAATCATACCACTAAGTGTACCTTTTCTTTGAGGGAACAGCTAATGGGTTAATAACTCATTTATATAGTGATGGAAGCTTTGCAGAGTGCTTTACAAGTGTTAACTGGATCCTCTTTTCCCCCTAAAATGTTACAGAACCAATCCAGTTTGTCATCCTTGTCCTCACCACCACCACCACCACCACCACCACCATCATTAGTTTGTTAACTCCGCTAATCCCTTGCCCTCTAAGATCTCCAGGGGGTTTAAAGCAAGAGGTCTGGGGCTGACATTGCTGTCTCCGATCATCTTGTTTTCAAATCACTGCTAGGATGTCTGCAGTCTCCAATTCAGATAGCCAAGTCCATCTCAAATGATTAAAGGTCTCCACCTGAACGTTGAAGAGTATAGAAGGCAGAACCCCAGGGCAATGCACTGGAGACCTTCCAGGGTGGCATCAATGCACTCATCAATACTCTTTTTTGCCTGATCAGTGAGCAAAAGAATTCTCTAGCTCATTCATTCAAACCCCAAAGGTTTTCAGATCGTCTCCTGTGACAAGCCTGGTATTCTTCCAACAGAACAAAAGGAAAGCTGATCTTCTGAGCTTGCAAATTCTTTGGTTCTGTCACCAGCCCGTCTCAGAGAGGTGGCCCTCTTATTATCTATCACCTCCTCGGAGCAGGAGTCTCCCAACAAGAGTCTCCCAACATCTACATGCGTGGACGATCTCTGGTTTCATGAGGATCTTCATAGATTTCGCCATGAGTGCTCCATCCCAGAAGCGTAGACCATGCCATGATGAAGAGTCAAGTGCATAGTCCATTTCCACTCATAAGCAAGTCTGACCTGTTCTGCACAATAGAGAGAGGCTTTTCAGGGGCTCCATAGAAGAGGGGGAGGGGGACGAATCAATCATGGGGAAAAATGTCTCCCATGGGGGAAAAAAGCATGTTTGGGGATTTTCCTTAGAAAATATCCAGAAACTACATGGACTAAAGCCAAACTATTTCAGGCATAATCTCTCTGGCCATTTCATTTGTCCAGGATGGATGTTCCTAGTGATTAACAAGATAACCAGAATGGGATCAAAGTAACATGATTTATAGAACTGAGAGGCCACAGCAAAAAGACGGTTCCCATTTGTTAATGGACATATTTTCAAAGACTCCTGGACACCTCTTTCCTTCGAAGGGGCAGCCCTTATTTTCTTCAACTCTGAGAAAAACTGACATATCCACAAGGCAATATAAGGTCAAAAGACAGAAAATGGACAGCTTAGAAACAGTCAAGCCTGCACAAAATACGCAGAATCTCTCCCCAAACCCAGGATCCTTTGGGGCGCAGAATCGCCATGCACACACAAACGAGAACAGATATGCCCATTTGAATTGCCCCCACAGATAGTGATTGTATTTGCTGTCATTCTAAAAGTGAAAACTAGCCTAAGGTCCGAAACAAGCTTAAGCTAAGTGAGGAAACCATAATTAGTCAATCATCCCACAAGTATTTATTAATCACTTGCTGTGTACCAAATACAAATACAAATAGGAAGACTATTCCTGCCCTCAAAGAACTTACACTCTCATTGGAAGAACAAAAAAATGGGTGAGAGGAGGTACAGTGGGAAGCGGGGGAGTCAGGCTGGCACCAAGAGAGGCATGAAGACACAACTGATTTGAGTGTTCTCAGGGATCAGCCAATCAGAGGAAGGGCTACAGAGACATAGTAAATCTAGAGTGACCCCCTTGCTCCCCACAGGATCAGGAGGCCATGGCGGTATGATGAAGAACAGAGTCAAGAGAGCAGCCTGGAGAGCATTAGCTGCTAATGTTTTTTAGTTACAGTAAATAAAGGCGATCATGGGATTGGAAAACAAAATGAATGGAAAAGAAGGTTTGTTTTTTTTTAAAACAAGAACAATTTAGATAAAATCTATAGAAGACTATTTGAACTTTGCTTCCTGCATGGATATTTGGGGTACCAACAGCATGATTGCAGGATGGAGCTGGAGGTGGGGATGGTGGTGGAATACTCAAGCCACAGTAGAACGATGCCCCTTGCTCTTTGGTTTTGAAGGTTTTTAATTCACTTTTTGAGTCTTCGGAATCACTCAGATGTTTGTGAGAGATAGGGAGAAGGAGGGAACCTTTGATGTCATTGATATATGGATGCCCTAGTCATGAAACTGCTGCCTTCAGTGGAGACCAGCACATTGTCTAAAATGAGGGGAGGGCTTAGAGCATAATGACAACAACAATAGTGATGGAAATCACGATGTTACACCTAATATTTCACTGCTCTAAGGAATTTCCAGCTGGGCGTGTACCAGCACGCATTGGCACTTTCTCTGCAGTTTTTCATCCTTAGAGTTACCTAAGACATCATCCTCATCCTATGGGAATCTGCTTCAGTCAATCAGTCAGCATTTATTAAACACCTGCTGTATGCCAGACCTTGTGCTAGGTGCTGGGGATGCAAAGACACAAAGACATCCCTTGTCCTCATTGTCCTCATATTGGGGGATAACTGGGCAATGCATTTTTTTTTATCTCATGGAATGGAATGTGTGTGTGTGTGTGTGTGTGTGTGTGTGACTGAGAGAAACAAGGACAGAGACAGAGATAGAGACAGAGAGACATAGAGGGATCTAGGCAGGTCTGCACTTTAAAAATATTAATTTACAGCTGAGTAGAGAAGGGACTGGAGTAAGGAGAGACTTGAGGGAGGGTTAGGAAGTCCAGGGTTCAAATCCCTGTTTTGACAAATATTAATGGTGTTCCTAGCAAAGTCATGACTTCCCCATGCTCTAGGCTACTTGCTAAGATTGCCTGTTGACAAGAAGGTGAATATTTGAAGGAAAGTCCTCAGGCCAGATGACACGTCCTCCTTCTTCTCCAGGCTCCATTCCTGACTCCGCCATCTCCCAGCAGTCTCCTCACATTAGAAATACATGTCTCCATTGTGGTCTTTTCCTCTGATTGACTGGCTCCTCCCAGAACCTCCATTTTAAGGAAAACACCTCCTTGGGTTTGAGGGTTGAGGTGAGGATAAAATGAGATAATAAGTATAAAGTACTTGGCATAGTGGCTGGCACCTAGTTAGGACTATGTAGTGGTAAGTTATTATTATTATGAAAGAAAACCACAAGCAGCCTCTACCCTCAAGGAAGAAGGAGACAACATACAAGGAAATAGACAGATAAAAGGTTTTATATATATATATATATATATATATACGTATATATATATATATGTATATATATATATATATACACACAAGATAAATTGGAAAAAGTCTTGTGGGAAGGGCTCTAAAAGTAAGGAAAAGCAGGAAAGGCTTCCTAAAGGAGTGTGAAGGAGTGCAGGGAAGCCAGGATGTAGAGATGAGGAGGAAGAACATTTCAGGTATGGGAGACGGTTGGGAATGCTTGGAGTCTGGAAAAGGAGTGCCTTGTTTGAGGATCAGCCAGAGTCCCTGGAGCACAGAATATGTGTGGGAGAGAATATAAGACTGAAACGTCGTCTAGTTCTCTGGTGGCTTCTAGTCCCAAAGAGTTCTTTTTGAATCTCATCGATTTCAGTTTTCTAGGGATGGGCATGAGATTAGGTGGCGGCATATTTGGTTTTTAATCGCCCCGAGTACGGCATAGAAACTAGCAGGTCAACAGATATTTCATGATGGTGTCTGTAAATCCTCTGGAGCACAGGGGAAAGAGAAATTACCTATAATGCCTCAGTGTCCAGCGATTCTATCACAAGACGGGTCTGATGCAGACAGAGGTGAGGCTTGGGCACAGCTGTGTGTCCACCTTGCAACATTTCTCACATAAATCTGGGTTTTAGTGGCAACAACACACACTTTGTGGGAACAACCGCAGGGCACGCCTGCTGATTTCTTTTCCTAATTTCATTAACATTTTTGTTAAGCAGAATGGCCCAGATTCACGGTGGTGTTTCCATAAGTGTTTATAGGATAGCCTGACCTGGGGAGGCTTCAGAGGAGTTTCATGATCTATCAGGTCAATAATCTGCCTTGTTTAAAAGTCCCCAAATCCTTGTTGAGAAGATATGGGATCAGTATCACTCTAAGTACAGATTTCCACCAGAGGCCAACATTCTAACGCCATGATTGGACTGTGTATCTAATGGTAACCCTCCAGGGTACGGGTTCTAAGCCTTTTTTGTGACATGGATCCTCTTGGCCATCTCTGGTGAAGCCTATGGATCCCTTTCTACAAATAATGATTTTAAATTCATAAGATGGCATACATAAGATTCCAAAGAAAGCCACTGAATTACTATTATCAAAGTAGTTTTTTTTTAAATTCTCAGACCCCAAGCTAGTAATTCTTGTTCTAAAGAAATTCTAATAGAGTTCATGGATTCTCTCTCTCTCTCTCTCTCTCCCTTCCACCCTTCTTCCCTTTCTTTTTGTTTCTTTGTCCTTCCTTCCTTCCTTCCTTCTTTCTTTCTTCTTTCTTTCTTTCTTTCTTTCTATCTTTCTTTCTTTCTTCTTTCTTTCTTTCTTCTTTCTTCTTTCTTTCCTTCTTTCATCTTTCTTTCATCTTTCTTTCTTTCTTTCTTTCTTTCTTTCTTTCCTTTTTCTTTCTTTCTTTCTTTCTTTCTTTCTTTCTTTCTTTCTTTCTTTCTTTCTTTCTTTCTTTCTTTCTTTCTTTCTTTCTTTCTTCCTTTCTTTCATCCTTCCTTCCTTCCTTCCTTCCTTCTTTCCTTCCTTTCTTTCTTTCTTTCTTTCTTTCCTGTCTGGGCCTCCCTATTTTACTCTGGCTAGAAATCCAGGAGCTATTCATAAACCCCATTATGTTTGTGATCTTCATGGGAGTTTTGCTCTATACCATTTACTTAAGCAATCCCATGGTCCTCTGCTCCCAGGGGATCATCATATTAATGCTGAATTTAATAAAGACACCCAACTGACATAGCCACTGCAGCTAAGACCTCCTGAACTCAGGAGAGCTATCAAGTTTAGCCTTCCTAATATCTGGATTACAGGTGTGCATCACCAAGCCTGGCTAGTTCCTGGTTTCTAACAAAAACTTATGAAAACAGAGACAGAAATGGATAGAAAATAATAAAAACAGAGAGACAAAGAAAAAGAAAGGCAAAAAGGTGGCAAGAGATAAAAAAGAAGGTTTTAAAAAAAGAATAATTTCTTCATAAAAAAATTTAAATTAAATTTAAGGATAATATGGAAGGAGGGACACTAGTTCTACTAAGAAAAGCCCATCTTGATAAAATTTAATATATATTGATTGATTAATCCATCAATTCATCAATCAGTCATTATTAAGATCCTGATCTGTTCCAGGCACTGTGTAGATGCTCTGGACATAAAGACAAAACATGGAAGTTACCTTCATTTGGGGGGAATGTAATGAGGACTCATGTGCACATAAGCCCAATGTAGAATTATATAAAGGAAATTCAAAAGTATTTCAGGAGTGGGGACACACTAGCATCCAAGGGACATTAGTTGGCTTGTGGGGAAACAGGGAAAGTCTGATATAGAAGGAGGAGTTTCACTTGACTCTAAGGGAAACTATCAAGTTTAGAGGTGAAGATGAGGTGGGAGAGTCTCCCAACTTGGGGACAGTAGATGCAGAAGCATAGAAACAGATGGAGGGTTGTGCACGAGGAATAGCTAGAAGCTAGTTGGGCTTCATTGGTCAAAGTGGGAGGCAGAGGAGGGGAATCAAAGGCAAAAGGTAGGGTGGAACAAGTCTGGGAGAGACTTTCCATGGTAGGCAGAAGAATTTGTATGTGTTCTTAGGAAAATTAATTGAGTAAGGGAGTGACTATGACATTGCTGAGCTCTAGGAATTTATTTGGCCATCTCTGTGGAGCAAGGTTTAGAGTTCAGAGAGGCTTGAGGAAATGAGCAATAAGGAACTATGATACTAGGTCAGTAGAGCACAGAGGAGGACCTAAACTAGACCGGTAGCCACGTGAGTGGCAAGAAGAGTATGGGGACAGGTAGAAGACACGTGGAAGACTAGAAGTGACAAACCTAACCACAGATCGAACGGGTGTGATCAGGTGTGAACAGCAATTTGCCTGGCTCTCCCCCATTCCGGCTAGTGTCTCCCTTCTTGCCTCTGCCTCCTGGGTCCCATGGCTTCTTTTAAACCTCAGCTAAAGTTTCACCGTTTGCACGAGGCTATTTCCTGACTTTAATCCTGGTGTCCTCCCTGGGATAGGCTCTCCACCGTATCCTGTGCGCTGCTCGTTTGTACATGGGTGTCTGTGTGCTTCCTTTCCCGTGACATGCAAGCTCCTTTAGGGAAGAGATTGTTTTCTGCTTCCTTTCTGTTCGCAGCCCCTGAGCAGAGTGGATGGCACAGAGTAGCCACTTCCTAGATATTGGCTGACTTGACTTAGCTGGGCAAAAAAAACCAGAAAGAAACAAACAAAAGTCCCAAGAATGCTGGAATCTTCCAAAGAAGCCCCCACAAGACTATGTGCTTCCTGGAACAGGTGGGAGAGAAGGTTTCGGAGCCCCGTCCTTTGTCCACACTGTTCCCTTCTGCTGGAGACTGCTGATTATTGTAGCAATGAGGCCCAGTCGTTTCTGATTTGGAGCTGGTCTGAAGCCATCAGCTCATTTCCCCCAGGTCTCTGACTAGCAATCAAATGAGAAGCACTTTGGGTCCCCTCCCAATCCCCAGAAGCCCCTTTCCCTGGGCCGGCTCTTACCATGTTTGTCTAAGCCCATCACTAGATGTCAGTTCCAATGAGTGGTCTTGCCATGGTTTTGAAGATCATTGCCTGGGAACAGAAACTAAGGAGAGGAAACCTTGTGACCTGTGTCTCCAAAGTGGACAGAGACAGCCACATTCCGCTCCCTCCCACTAAGTAGGTCTTGGGGGACTCGGCTGCATTGATGAGGCCCCTGACACCTTGGAGGCCTGCAGTTCTGCCTGTGAGCACTCAGGGCTCCTGAGTGGCCTGAGGAGGAGAAGGATGCCTGGTGCCCTGGTGTGTGCTTGAGGCAGGCCACCCCTGGCTGATATGAATGAGGGAGCTTAGGCCACAGGGTACTCTTCCCTTCCCAACTACATTCAAAATGCCCTTTTCTTTGGATAACGGCAAATACTGCCTGTTGGGCACTCTGTTTGCAGGCCTCTAAGTCAGGAAGGGAGACAGAGGCTGCGCCTTGCCTTCGTCAACTGGGACTCTTCATTGCATGCCTTGTATCCCATCAGTTTACCGAGATGACCTCCACCCAAGGTGCACCTGGCTGGCCGGTTCTCTCCAATCAGCCCTCAGTACTCTCACTGAGTCCCTCGTTACCAATGGCCAGGAACATGGCATGGCCTTTCTTCGTGTCCTCCCTGCATTCTGCCCATTCTTGCTCCAGTCTCGCCTCCCCACAGCTGCCAAAAGGCTATTGCTCGAGCTCAGGTGTGATCATGCTGTTCCTGGCTAAAGAAGCATCAAGAGCTTCAAATGCAGACTCTTCAGTTGAATATTCAAAGCCCATCACCATCTGCCGGAAACTTGCTGCTCTAGGCATATCGGGTACTGCCTGCTGCCTGCTTGCCATGATTCATGTTCCAGAGCAGGCGTTTATGCTTAGAATGTTCTCCCCACCCTCACTCTGCCTCTTGGAGCCCCTCACCCCTTTCCAGGCTGAGCCTGATGGTCACGTCCTTCAAGGGCTCCCCCCTGCCCAGTCCCCAGTTGAGAGCGTCTTCTTCCACAAATCAACTTGTATTTATTTTGTGTGTGTGGTCAAGAGCTGCGTCTGTTGATCTCTGCAGGCCTGGAGGGAAAAATCACCATAACTGTCCCTCCATCTACTTCTGCATCCACCTGTCTACCAACTCTCCATCCATCGCTTTTCCGAGCTCTCCATTTACCAGCTAGGGAAAGCATTCCTTCAATACCTACTATGTGCTGACCTCTGGAAATACAAACATTAGCAAGAAGAAAGACTTCCCCGCCTCTCCAGGAGCTCCCATCCCAATGGGCGTTGGGGAGGTGGAGCTTTGGGGACTCGATAAGCAAGTTAGGAGAATTAGGAGTGGAGTCAGGAGCGAAGCAAACAGGGATGAGTTCTCCCCCTCCTGAAATGGGGCCAGGGACTCGTCAAACAGACAAAAGGGCTAGAACTGTCTTCTGGGGGAGAGGATCCTGGGGAGGAGTTGGGAGAGGATGGGAGATGCCTCTTGCTTCCTTATGTGTGAATAGTTCTGTAGTTCACCAATCAAATGTGAGCTCTTGGAGGGCGGCCAAGGGCCATCTTGCTTTTACCCCATCCCCAGTGCCTTGTACAGTGCCTGACACATGGTAGATGCTCGAGCTGATGAGCTGGCTGATTGCAGATTCAGAAGCACTGCGAGAATGGTGGTCAGCAAGAAAGTGATCAGATCCTTTAAGGGCTCTGGCTAATTTGGGAAGCTTCAGAGACAGATCTGGAACAGCATCCCAGGATCTCATATTTGGAAGGGACTTCACTGGCCACTAAGTCCATTCACTCCACAAAAAGAAGCCCAGTGACATACTGCAGGAGAAGGTCAGCACTGCCTTGGTTGTGGCTGCTCCCATAGCTGGAAGGGAAACAGATAGAAGGGAAATGGGTCCTTCTGTCCTTACCCTTCCAAAGAGAGGTTGTCTGTTGGCCCAATGGTGTCACACAGCTAGCTGTATTGCTAATCTGCCCTGAGCCGAAGGAGAGGATTGCAAACTGGATCCTCTTGCAAGAGAAGCTACTCAATGCTCCATATTGCTGCCTGCCATGAAACTCTCCATTTTAGCAGCAGTCTTCCTTCTCAGTAAAAGTCCAGCACATCGTGACGAGGATCCTGGGTTCAAGAAGTCTCTGACGACTGAGTACAAACTCTGTTAGATTCTACTATGAAGGAAAGGCTCAAAATGTGGCCAAGGCCACCTCATGTAAACAAATGGGCACCAAACTTAAAAAAAGAAAGAGAAGAGAGGAACCTGACTACACTGATGGTGCCTTCCCTCGCAGTGAGGTCGGGGGAAGGATTTCCCATGGGACTTGGAGACTGCTTACTTCCCACCTTTGCCCACTGCAGGTCAGTAGCCAGTCTGTAACCCTTAGTCTCAAAGAGTTCCCAACGATTCTAGGGCATCCAGTGCCTTGTCTTGATGAACAGCTCAGAGGTGTGAGAGGCAGAACCTGAATCCAGGGCTTCCTGACCCAGCAGTTAGCTTCTTATCCACTATTCTACTCCACCTCTCAGCCCTTTTGAAGCAGTCTGCCAGTCTATGTGGACCTTATGGATTCCAACCACGTGTGTTTGGGTCAGAAGACAGGCGAAATGAAGAGGTAGGTTGTTACCATTTGTCCAGTGTTTACTTTATTTCTATGGTCTTTGCCCCACCCCAGTGACCACAGAGGACCCTCTCCTTTCTCCTGTCCAAATCGCTTTTTCCCCCAGGATGTCCTTTCTCCTATTTTCCTGCATCTCTTACCTTAGATGTCATAAAACTTAAAATCCTACTTTCCAGGGAATTTCTCTCAATCGTCATTCTTGTTTTTGATCTCACTGAATAACTTTACCTCCACTAGAAAACTTTTGAGTCCATAAATAGGTGGCAGAGATAACTAGGCTGTCACGGGGGCGGGATGGGGGAGAAGGCTCCTAGATAACCTTGAAAACCACCTCTAAGAGAAAGCTCCCTCCTCCAAGTCCCAAACTTGCCTTCTAGGTTTCAATCTAACTCTCAGGGGCACTTTGCCTTCGGGTGGTCATGCACAGGGTTCTGGTTTGGGAGTCCTAGGTCCTTGGGTTCCTATTCTGGCTCTCTCATTTACTGCCTGTGTGACCTTGAGCAAGTTCCTTCCTTGGACCCCAGTTTCTTTATCTATGGAATGAGGGGTATTTGAGCAGATGAACTCTAATGTCCCTCCTGCTCTAAATCTTCCACTTGATCATCCCTCCCCAAAGAGCAGGAATATTCAAAGGGGCAGGGCTGTAACATGGCATGTCCAGGCCTGCTTCTCTCTTTTTTCCCCCCTGTAGCCAGTTAGTTCAAACCCAGCCTCAGTCCTTGCTACCCAGGGAAAACTGCACTAATCAAATAGGCCCCAAGTAGGTTTAGAAATATTTTTTCCTGGTCCACATCCCGACTGACCTTCTCCCACACTAATATGCTCATCATTCTTATTCATGATCAGTGGTTTTCTCCCTGGTTGACCTATGTCCTTTTTTTTTTTCAGTCCATTGACCTTTAGGTAGAAATATTCAAATGTCTATGAAGGTGTGACTGCCATAAAAATCACCTTCTTCCAATGCTGCCGACTTGGGCACTCGATAAGCATCTTTTCAAAATGATGAAAAGAGATTTGGCCAGTGATGAATTTTTTAAAATGCCTTTTTCTTGACCCAGACTGACTTCTCAGTGGTTCTGGCCTTTATTTTTTTCTCTTTGTCTCCATTGTCCCCTGACTATGAACATGAAGGAAAAACATGATCCCTGCACATTTGGGGGCACTTTGGGGAAGAATAATCTGCATTTCCCCCAAGTGAATGGAAGCAGAGATTCAGCTGAAATAAGATGGCATTAATCAGGTCCAGGATCCAGAGAAATAGTTCCAGACTCAGGTTTGTGGATTAGATGCATTGAATATGAATGATATGGTCCTGATGGAAGAAAACCCATTGTTTGTTTTCTCAGCTCTTGGTTTTTGTTATTTTAATTCTGTGATTCAGAGTCCCATACACATCCATAAACCTGCTCCTTCAACTCCCCATCCTTGGCTAAGACCACCCCTGCTGTAGGTCATTCAGGTTTAGAACCATAACATCTGCCCAGCCTTTTGCTCTTACTCACCACACCCCTCTGCTATCACTTATCATGTCTTATATTATAATACTGCCTCCAAAACTTGCATCCTCTTCTCTCCCCACATTGACACTCTGCCAGCATCCTCCCTACAATAGAAAAGGCTTGCTAATTAGTCTCTCTGCCTCTAGTCTCTCCTGGTTCCAATCCATCCTCAAACTAGCTGTTAAATAGGTTTTCCTTCCTAGAGCAAACATCTTACTGTGCCATAGCCCAGAGCTCAAGTGGCTCCTCTCTCTTGTCCCAACAATCAATCAACTAGGTTTATTGAATATTGATTTTGTGAAAGACATTTGAATAGCTTGAGAAACATGCAAAAGCATAATCTGTTCCTGTCTTCAAGGAGCTTGGATTCTAATGAGGTAGACAATATGCATAAAAAGAAATTGGAATTAGACAGATCCAGAGGGAAGAGAAGAAGCATTTCTTAAATAACTGTTGTGCTAAATACCTTCCAGTGTTGTCTCTTGAAGGCACTAGTTACTGGTGCCTGGCAAAGCCTCTTGGTGAAAGTGCTATTGAAGTGAGTTTTGATAGAAGTCAGGGATTCTAAGAGGAGGAGATAAAGAGGGAGAGCGTCCCAGGCATATGGGACAACAAAATTTGGAAATGGGAGATGGGGCATCACACATGAGGAACATCAAATAGGATGACTTGTTTGGATGGTCTAGTGCTATGCTGGTGAACCTATGGTATGTGTGTTGGAGCATACTGGAGAGGATTGCTCCCTTCCCCCACTCCATGGGCTCCTAAGGATATTTCTCACATCACCTGCCCCTCTGCCCAGCAGCCCAATGGGAGCACATCCTCCCTCCCCTGTCCAGAGTAGGTGGGTGGGTGGGGGCTCACATAAGGCTTAAGGGTTGCAGTCTGGGTACTTGTGCTCTAAAAGGTTTGCCATAACTGGTCTAATGCATGAGAGATGTCTTCCTTAGAGACCAAAGTAAAAGAGAGTAGACATTGTAAGATGAGAGGGAGAGAAGAAGAGGGAGCTCTCTGCAAGTGGTCTCAATGAAATATAATGAGAAGTCCTCCACTAAGAGGGAGAAGATGGAGAGAATGCCATAAAAAGCCTGAAGTAAGAAGAGAAGGTTTGGAACATTTTTTTTTCTGATGATCTGCTGTTCATTTGTTTTTCAGTCTCTCCATAATTCTATTTGTGATTTTCTTGGAAAAAATACTAGAGTCATTTACCATTTCCTTCTTTGACTCATTTTATTGATGATGAACTGAATTAAAGAGAGGTAAGTGACTTGCCCAACTAGTAAGTGTCTGAGGCTGGATTAGAACTCAGGAAGACAACCACCATACCACTATTTCTGTATAAGTAATTAATAGGGAGAAGTAGCACATGGCAATGAGTGCTCCATTATGATTAGAGAAGCCAAATCTGTTGTGGACCCAATCAACTCATTTCCACAATTTCCTACAATCATTTTTGAACAGCATTAGGCTTGAAGTGAAGGAGGCAGATGGTGAAAATAATCCAGGACTGGAGTTTACAGATCCTAATAATCCTCCAGACAAGAGGGTGAGGCAATAGGAGACATTATAGAGTTCAAATGGAGGAGTTAACTGTGAAAGTCTCCTGTAGGAGTTGGCCTTTGGACTGACTATTTAAGGACCTAAGCAGTAGAAAAAGTAGCAAGGAGGATTGAGAGGATTCCAGACTTTGATGTTTGCTAAGGGAGGCATTTGCAGTTAGGGCAGGGATAATGGTCTAGAGAAGTACCAATAGGCGGAAAGATTAAAGTTCACAGTGGGACAAAGGACAGGATTAAGGTCATAAAATATTGGAAAAGATGTGATGATGAAAGACTATGATTGGCTCAAGGGATTTCAGAGTGTGTTAACATGAAATAGAATTTATGGATTTTATAGGAGTGTCAAAACTGTGGCCATCTCTTTGTGTTACTGAGATGGAGTAAATTTAAAAACTGAGAACTGAGGACATTTGAGGCAATATTGTTATATATGTTGAAGTCCTGTGATATTGTGGCAGGAGTTAAGGAAGAGAGAAAGTCAGGTACAAGTCAGTCAACACATGGAGAAAGGAGAGAACCTTGTGGGGATGAATTAGGTGATAAATTTGGATAGCAAGAAAGAGACTACTGAAAGAAGATGAGAAAGGGAAAATATAAAAGTGGTCATTAGGAGGGTGAGATAGGAATATCCCTTCTCCCCTCTCCTTAGGATCATTGAATTGAGGGTAGGAGAAAAGTTAGTCTGAGAAAGAATGCACTGTGACCAGGGGAAAAGCCAGATGCTATATGAATCCAGTTATTGGTGGGTTGTCTCTCCCATCACAACTGGAGCTACTGAAGAGCAGGGGGTATGTCTGCCTTTCTTGGTAGCACAGATCCTCAGCAAATTGCCAGGCATAAAATAAAGTTAATAAATGTTTGGCAAAACTGACCAGTGGGAATCAGAGCTGATGAGATTTAAGATGAGATGATGAGATGTAGTTGTTATTAATTTTAGAGAGGGTTTTTCAGACAGTCCATGTAAAGAGCAGGCAGATCTGGAGTTTCTATTGTTTTTTGGTGTTTCTTTTTTTTTGAGGATAAAGTTGAAATAAATTGGATTAGGGGAGAGGACAATAGATACTGTTGGATGTTATCCCTGATATCACTGATGGGAAGAGTAAAAATATGTGAGAATGCATTATCCATTGGGGAATGAGTCCAGGGAAGAGTCTTAATGGATGGAGAGAGGTCTGCTGGAAAAAGTAGATGACTAGAAACTTTAAGGATGACTCTCCAGGTCCCACCCTGATGGGAGAATCAAATATCAATCCCTTTGTTTGGCACTGAAAGTCTTGTTTGGCTCCAAATCCTCTTCTTCCCAGGCTGATGACATGACTCTCCCTCACCCACTGGACAGTCCTGGCAAATTGACCTAATCCCTGGTTCCCATACATAACACTCCTTCTCCCACCTCCATAACTTTCCACAGGCTCCCTGTAAGCCTGGAATACTATCACTATTTCTTTTTCTACTCCCTACGTCCTTGAATAGGCAGTGCAAGGGCCAACTCCTACCCAAAGCCTTTGGATTTTCCCCAAAAGTTAATATACAACTTTTTGAAGTTCCTCTGAATGTGTTGGAGACTGCTGCTATATTGACTTCTCTAGGTTCATGTTAGCCTCATCTCAGGAGAACATCATGCAACCTTCTGAATAGCAGGGCAGGGTCTGTTTCATTTTGGCCTTTCACCAAGCTAGCATCACATGCATCAAATAGGTGTTGTTCAATTGAACTGACTTGAATTGATTAGGCCTTTTGGCACAGAAATCAATATCTGACAATGTCATCATGCACCAAAGGTCTCTCCAGATCTGGAGCAGCATTCTGAATGAGATGTTACGTACAAGCTTCATGCAGCTTCCCTGGCTCTAGTAAAACAGGATCCAGGCCTCCAACTGCATTGTTATATTGGATATAACATATATCAGATAAAAGACAAACCTTTTCAGAAGATTGCTGTGAAAAACCTCAACAGAGGTCTTGATGGCACTCCATATCAGTGTGTGCTCCCATAGTAGAGTGAGTCAACAAGGGAGCAGAGAGCACCATCTCATTCCCTTTAGGAAGAAAGACTGTGTAGAATGTAGACACGTACAGCAACACTAGTTCTCTAAAAAGACCATTTTATCCATAGGATACTAGAAGCCATCAGATAGGAGTATGGGAAGGGATTATGGTAAGTATTTCATTTTAACAGAAATACGTTTCATATGAAATACTCCCTAGAAGATAAATTAGTTCAGCTTTGCAAATCCAACCAATTGATTTAGTCCTTCCAGAGCCTCAAGGGCTTAGTGACAAGTTTGTAGGTACTTGAATATCTAGGACATGATGTCAGTGTTTTTTATCACTAATGTGAACCATTTATGAAGGGAGCTAACTGTCTTCTTTTCTCTTCTGGCCTGAGACATAACTGGTGTGTTCAATGGGAAAACAAACAAACAAACAAACAGACAAACAAAAAATCCCCAATATCCAAGTGAATAGAGGTGATGTGCTCTTCCCTGAACATGAAAAGAGTACTATGTCTAGGGGAGCCTGAATTTAATGGGAACCAAAGATGGAATCATGCCTTCCAAGTTTCGTGCTGTGGAGCAGGCCCCAGTTCCATTATTGGAGCAGTGACAAGGAAGGTTTGCTCAAGTAATTATGCTCTTTGTCATTCTATAGTTTTAAAATAGCGATACGAACAGGACAGCTGGAAAGTTAGCTAGCTGTTTGCCTAATCCCCAATGAGAACAAAAATAGCAAATGCTAAATGAGCCTGTAGTCATATGAAAGAGGAAAAATTAACAGTCAGCTGTAATCATTTTTAAAAATACAACAATAATAATGAAACCAGGGGTCAAACTTTGGAGTAGCATCCATTTTAGAATAGGGACTTTTGGGTGCTTTAGAAAGTAGGTTATTGTTCTATAAGAAACAGAAGAAGGAAAGTGTGAAAGACCAATTATAAGCAACCCCAAAGGTCAAATTGTTTACTTCCTATATGGGAAAATGTCACCTATAATCCCTAAATATGGCATCATTACCTGGGTAGTTGGAAGAGCATATATAGATAGAAGGCTTGAGGTCAAGTTGAATAGAATGGAATGTGCTAAAAATAATAATAAAATAGAACAGGAACAGGTAAAATGGAACAATTATCTCATATAAAAAGGGAATGAGTTCTGCCAGAGAAAAGGTGAGGAGGGGAGAACTGCTAGTGTCAGACCCCTACTCTCATCAGATCTGACTTAAAGAGGGAACAACATATACAACTAGAATGATAAAAGCCTTCTAAACATACAGAGAAAAAGCAGGATAAGAGGATAGCATAGGGGAAAGACAAAAATTCCCTTGAAGGGACTAATAGAAGGGAAGGTAGATTAAGAAAAAAGCGGGCAAGGAGATGAGAAAAAAGGAGGGATACTTAGAAGGGAGTACACATCAAGAAATGGGAGGATCAGGTGAGGAAATAAGGGAGAGACTTTTATAGAAGAGAAGAGAAGAGAAGAGAAGAGAAGAGAAGAGAAGAGAAGAGAAGAGAAGAGAAGAGAAGAGAAGAGAAGAGAAGAGAAGAGAGGAGACGAGAGGAGACGAGAGGAGACGAGAGAAGACGAGAGGANGCTCTTACAAACTTGGTTTCCTCATCTGTAACATGATATACTATATGTGTCTTGTAGGCACATAGTTATTTCTATGTTAGTTACACACACACACACACACACACACACACACACACACACACACACCATTAGAATGGAAGCTCCTCGAGAGCAGGGAGCATATTTTTTTCCTTCTTTTCATCCCTACACTGCCTGACAGTGCTTAATAGATGCTTGAGTAGGAAGAGGAGGAGAGGTTGGGTTCAAGGTCTCATAAGATTCCTTCCAGCTAGAAATCTATGTTCCCAGGATCCTGTCATATTGACCCGTACTATATTATAAATGAGTAGGAATATAGATGAATGATAATGGAGATGTTATTGAATAGGTCAGCCTAGGGTAGCATCAGCTAAGATTTGGGCAGTACTTAAAAAGGACAGATGGACAGACAGANTGTGTATGTGTGAGAGAGAGAAGAGGGAGACAGTGAGAACTGTGCAATTCTTATTTTGTTTCTATTCTTTTTCTGCCAAGAAAAATGACTTTTAAATTAGAACTAACAACCAAAATGGCTAACAAGGAGTTGGTACCCAAGATAAGTAAGGAGATAGTAAGAGAGCACCTTTCTGCTTTTCATGAATTCAGGTCAACTGGTGCATATTAACTCCATTCTTGGGTCTTGAAAGAACAGGAAGATGTGATTGATATTTGAAAGATCATGACAGACTTCTGAGTCATGTGAACAACAAGATGGAGAACTTTTCTCCAATCCTCCCAACCTCTTAAGCATATCCAAAGGAAGGGAAGGGAAGGGAAGGGAAGGATAGGAAAGGGAAGGGAAGGAGAGGAGAGGAGAGGAGACGAGAGGAGACGAGAGGAGACGAGAGGAGACGAGAGGAGAGGAGAGGAGAGGAGAGGAGACGAGAGGAGAGGAGACGAGAGGAGAGAAAGGGTAGAATTTAATTCATATCAAGAAGTAGAAGGGCAAGGTTGGGGGGATAAAGAAGGGACTTTTAGAAAGGTGGATACAATAAGAACTAAAAGGCAAAGGAGAAGGAATAAGAGGAGGCCTTTAGAAGGGTGGGCTAATGTAAAAGTAGGAGGGCAAATGGAAGAAGATAAGGGAAGAGTTCTAATAAGGGGAGTGGATTGGAAGGGTAGTGGGCAGAAGAAAGTGACCATATGAGAAAGGATACAGCAAAAAAAAAAAAAAGAGAAGGATAAACATTGAGAAAAACAGAAAAGAGGGAAATGTACAACTATTCATTTTGACTTAGCATGAGAATGGGTTGAATTAACCCATAAAAAGAAAGTGGATGACAAAATAGGTCAAAAATCAAAATCAAACTCCATATTGCCTAAAAGAAGCATACTTAAAAATGAGAGGCACACATAGAGTAAAAACAAAGGACTGAAGCAGAATATACTATACCTCAACTGATACAAGGAAAGCAAAGGTATCAAGCATGCTCTCTGACAAAGTTAAAAGCCAAACTAGATATAATAAAAAAAGATAAACAGGGAACTATTATGTTGAAAGGTACCATAGATAATAAAGCACTAACAATATTAAACCTATGCAGCATCCAAATTTTAAAAGGAAAAAATGAATGAATTATACATGGAAATAGATGACAAAACAATAGTAGTTGGGGGCTTCAATTTCCCCCCTTGGAATTGGGCAAATCTAACCAAAAATATATAAGAAAGAAGTCAAGGAGATGAATAGAATCTTAGATAAGTTAAAAGTATGATATATATCTGGAGAAATTTGAATGAGAAGAGAAGGGAGAATACCATCTTGTCAGTGGTACATGGTACTTCTACAGAAATTTGGGCACAAAACATTATAGTTAACCATAGAGAAGCAGAAATATTAAATGCATCCTTTTCAGTTCATAGTGTAGTAAAAATTCTATATAATAAGGAAATATGGGAACAAAAAGTAAAAACTAATTGGAGACAAAGTAGTTTAATCACAAGAACAAATGGGTTAAAGAACAAACCAGAGGTGCAATAAATAATTTCATTAAAGCAAATGATGATAAGACAACATACCAAAACCTACAGGATAAAGCAAAAGCAGTAGAGGAAAATTTATTATCTGAATGCTTATATTAATATAATAGAGAAAAAAATCAATGAATTAAAAACAAAAACTAGAAAAAGAACAATTTTAAAATGTTGACTAAACACCAAATTAGAAATCCTAAAAATCAAAGATAAAATCAGTGAAATTGAATGTAAGAAAATGATTGAATTAATAAAGAAATCTAGGAGTTGCTTTTATGAAAAAAAGTTTTAATTGATAAATCATTGGCTACTATGATAAAAAAGAGAATACTAAATCACTAGCAATAAAGATGAAAAAGATGCTTATACCACCAATGAAGATGTAATCATAGCAATTATTAAGAGATATTTTGTTCCATTACATGAAAACAAATTTAATAATGTAAGTGAAATGCAAGACTACTTACAAAAAAAACAAACTCTTTAGATTATCAGAGGAGGAAATAGAATACCTAAATGAACCTATTTTAGGAAAAGAAATCCAACAGTACATAAATAAACTTCCTTAGAAAAAAGCATCATGATTAGCCAGATTTATAAGCAATTTCTATCAAACACTGAAAGATAAGCCAATACCATTATTAAATAAATTATTTGAAATAACAGGTAAAGGATTTTTTTTAAAACCCTTGTACTTCGGTGTATTGTCTCATAGGTGGAAGATTGGTAAGGGTGGGCAATGGGGGTCAAGTGACTTGCCCAGGGTCACACAGCTGGGAAGTGTCTGAGGCCGGGTTTGAATCCAGGACCTCCTGTCTCTAGGCCTGGCTCTCACTCCACTGAGCTACCCAGCTGCCCCCTAAAGGATTTTTTAAAGCAAACTTCTAAAAAACAAATATGGTGCTGATACCTAAACCAAGAAGAGCAAAAACAAAAAAAAAATTCTAGATCAATTTCATTCATGAATATGGTTGCCAAAATCCTAAATAAAATACTAGCTAGAAGACTACAATAATACAACACAAAGATTATACATTGTGACCAAATAGGATTTTTACCAGGAATGCAGGGCTGGTTTAATTTTAGGAATATTATAAAATAATACTATATAATATATTATATATACATGATATATAATATGTATAATAGATAAAAATGTTTTTTCCCCTAAAGCAATACAAAGCATCTACTTAAAACCGTTAGGAAGTTCTATTTATAATGGGGATAGATTAGGAGCCTACTCAATATGGCCAGGAGTGAAACAGGGATGCCCATTATCACCAATAGTATTTAACATAGTATTAGAAATGCTAGTATAGCAGTAAAAGAAGAAAAAGCAAAAGGAAGAACCAGATTGGGTAAAGAGGTAATAAAACTGTTTGTAGATGACATAGTAGTATATGTGGAAAATCTTAGAGATTCAACTAAAATGTTAGTTGAAACTCAATAATTTTAGTAAAGTATCAGGATATAAAATAAAGCCACATAAATCATCAACATTTTTATATTATTAACAAAGTTCTTTGCAAGAAAAGAGAGACACTACATTTAAAATAACCACAGATTAAATAGAACATCTGAGAATATGCCTGCCAAAAACAAACCCAGGAACCACATGAACATAATTAAAAACACTTTTTATACAAATAAAGTTATATCCAAGTATTTGGAAAATACATTCATGAATGGGCAGAGACAAAGTAATTATAATGAAAATCCTACCTAAACTAATCTATTTATTCTATACCACCTCAATTAAACACCCCCCCAAATTATTTTATTGAGCTAGAAAAAAATAACAACATTTATTTGGAAAAACAAAAGGTCAACAATATTAAATGAATTAATGAAAAAATGTAAAGAAGGAGGTTTAGCAGTACCACATTTTAAATTTTAAATGTATTATAAAGCAGTAATTAACAAAAACTATGTGGTACTAAGAAATACAAAGGTAGATCAGTTCTATAGGACATACATATAACAAATAGTACTAAAAGATTTTAGCAACTTTGTATTTGACGAAAGCATAGATCCAGATCTGGGGAATAAGACATCATTATTTGATAAAAATTGTTGAGAAAATTAGAAAGTAATTTGACAGAAACTAGGTATAGACCAATATCTTACACCATTCACTAAGATAAGGTCAAAATGGATGCATGATCTGAATATAAAAGGAGACATCATAAGTAAACCAATAGAACAGGGAACATATTAATTACCAGATTTAGGATAGGAGAGAAATTTATGAGTCAAGAAAAGACGGAGGTCATTGTGAGATATAAAGTGGATAATTGTGAATACATTGAATTTTAAAACATTTATACAAATAAAGCAAATACTGTGAAGATTAGAAGGAAAACAGAAATTTGGAAGTAGAAATATAGGCAGCTTCTTGGAAAGGTCTCATAGCTAAAATATTTAGAGAACTTTGTGAACTTTATAAGAATAAGAGCCAACTCCCTATTGAAAAATAGGCAAAAGATTTGATTAGACAATTTATGGGTGAAGAAATCAAAGTTCTTTATGGCTATATTTTTAAAAATACTCTAAATCACTACCGACTTGAGAAATGCAAACCAAAGCAATTTTGAGGTATCATCTCACACTGATCAGATTGGCTAAAATAACATAAGAGCAAAATGACAAACATTTCAGGGATGTGGAAAAATGGGATCACTAATATACTATTGGTGGAACTGTGAATTGATCCAACTATTTTGAAGAGCAATTTGGAATTATACCCAGAGTTATAAAACTATTAACATGCTTAGAGCTGGGTCCATTTCCCAAAGATATCAGGGAAAAAGGAAAAGAATTTGTGAGTTCCAAAATATTTGTAGTGGTGACAAAGAAATGAAAATTGAGAAGATGCCCATCAATTGATGCCCTAAACAAATTGTGGCTTGTGATAGAATGCTCCTGCACCATAAGAATCAATAAGCATGCTACTATTAAAAAATATTCAAGAACTACACAGGATAATGAATAGCAAAATAAGCAGAACCAAGAGAACATCATACACAACTATAGATTTAATACTTGAAGTCTAAAGTTTGAACGTCCCTTCCAGAGAATGAAATGAAAAATGGAAACATGAAGGACATAATATATAAATATATTGGTCTCTTGGTGATGTCTTCTGTGATGCAGAGAGGGGAAGGAGGAGCTGAGACACTTGTAAATAAATTCTATTAATTAAAAACTAATAAATAAAAAAGAAAGTAGGTTACTTGGGAGAACACCAAGACCGATCCATCTTATACCAAATTTCTTTTGTATTAAAAAAGAATTTTGAGGAAAAGAATATGCTGATGAGTCACTTTGTGGTTTAATAGAAAGAATGCTTCCTATGAACACAGTTGAGCTAGATGTGAATTGTAGCCTTTTGACATTCTACCTGTGCCATTAATATGAACTTTTGACCCTCTGTGTACCATGAATCCTCATCCATACAGTGAAGAAGCGGAAGCATTTTCCTTCAAATTTTACTCCATCTTTCTATTCTCGCTCTATGTCTTTGGAACATGTCCCTATGATGAGATGACGAAATATGAAAGACCTGTCAAAAGAGATGACTGCCCACTTCTGGTGATTCACTCTGGACAGAACTGATACCCCCAGCGATCATGGCTTAGTGTTATGGAATCTTAGAATTATGGAGCTTAGAGTTATGGAGAAAAATCAGGATGGTCTTGAACACACAGGTGGGATGTTCTTATTGCCTCACTGAAAGGCCAGACTTAAAAAGAGAAAGACCGATTCAGGAAGTGGACAGAGCTGCCTGAGATGGTTTCCTTGAATGGGAGCCGAACCTTCATTTTGGACCTGTTTGTCACTGGTGGTTCAAGTGAGTCTAGACATCTTCATCCTAGAGCAGCTGCTTGAAAACCCTTGATCAAGTGGAACTTGCTTCTTTTCAAAGATGCTAAGAGATGTCCCTCATGGACAACGAAGCTGGAGGACTTGTTTTTGATTCATGATGGCCCTCAGCCCACCCTATAACTTTCTGATCATAATGTCATAATCCACGTTCAGTTTTAGGTAATCAGGGTTACGACAATTATATAGATTTAAAAAATTCCTAACGGAATAAGGAAGGCCTGAGTTTAAGCCTTATCTCTGATATAGCCTGTCTGTGTGGCTCTATTGACCAGATACTGAGCCCCCCAGCGATCCACAAACTTCTCTAAGACTCCCAGTTGAAGACCTTGTATTAAAACAAGAGGTTTCCTCACTGGATACTCTTGATACAAATGAAAATCATTAGCCCAACCCAAGAACAACAACAACAAAAATGCAAATCTATTGAAGCCCCCATCTAGTGAATTTTTACCTGACTTACCAAGGAGGCATAAAGTAGTGAAGTGATTTAAGGAAGATAGAGTAGTAAAATGAAGAAACAAAGAAATAGCATCAAATTATTCTCAGTCATCCTCACCCCTCTCTGCTCCTTCTACTATACTGTCTCCCAGATTGACTTTGGAAAGAAAAACTCCTTGTAAAGCAAACACTATTCTTCACAGGAAAGGGTTGTAGCCTGATTGGAATACTAACTGAAGACCCTGTCTCCTTACAATTGAATTTTAATTTGTCTTACACCTACTTCTCTCAGTTCCCTTGACATAGTCCCATAACTCCTTTGGTCCAGTCCTTTTTTCTCTTATTGACATCATCTGTTAAAGATCCACTTTCCCTCTGAAGCTGCCATTTGCCACCTCTCACCATATTTCCTGTCATCTATTCAAGACATTACCTGAACTTGTCCATTTTTCTTCCACAGGAGAGTGTGACTGTCCTTTGGTGAGGACACTCTGAGTCAACCCATTTTAACTTTTACCATTAGTCAGACCCCACAGCCACCTCACCCATAAATGCTCACATTCACACCCACCCACACAGTATAGATATGCACACTGAGAGACACCTCATTTGGCTGCCCACATACCCTACTTGTCCACTCTTTCTCACTTTACACATGAGATAAAGTCAATTCCTTTTATACCACTTTTGCCAACAGCATGTATGTCACTGGCACGGTCCCCACCTGCCACTGGTTTCTCAGATATTAAAGATGCACCTTTTTTGTTAGTTTTTTTTTTCATTCATTTCATTTCAATGCCCATCACTTCTTAGCCTGCCCTCAGCCCTCTGCCCAGCTGGCGCGGAAGCCATTTGAACTGTCTACCACTTTGATAAGTTTAAAGGAAGCACATGGAAAAGCTTAGCACAATGCCTGACTCTAAGTTGATGCTATATAAAAGATATCATTATGATTATGACTGTGTGCAAAGCTCTATGCTAGACATCAGAAGATACACTGAGGAAGTCAATTGAAAACCCTTCTTGTCCAATAAAATTGGAAATACTAAGAAATAATATTATCCTGCAATGTTCTTTCCAAACTGCTAGGAAAAAAGCCCCTAGGAAAGATGGGTATTAGGGAAAGACATTGAGGGTGCCGCTTTAAGGTAGAGTGATTCCAGTTTTGTTGAGTCACTGATTTTCTACCAACTTTAGAGGCTTTCTCCTAGCACAGTGCCTGGCACGTAGCAGGTGCTTAATAAATGTTTGCTGATTGATTGAAAAAGAATTAAGACATCTTGTGGTCAGGATGGTGGTCAGGGGATCCAGAAGACAATGGAAATGGAAGTTGGCTTGAATATAGATCAGCGTGGAGTTAAATAGAATTGTTTCTGGAAGACAGCAGAAATCACAGAGTATAATATTAACCTGTGTGTGTGTGTGTGTACAGATAGATAATACAAAGAACTCACTAAGCATTCTTCCTTAAAAGGAACATTACATCCTATGCTTTACGTAATAAAGGAGAACCTTTAACTTGGAAAGAAAAGGAGGCACAGGATACCACTAAGTGGAGAGGCAAATCAGAGCAGGATGTCTCCTCTCTGGGTTTTATCACCTGGGCAAAAGTTCCCTGTTCCCCTGATGACAACAACTGTGCAGAGATGCAAAAGGATCAGGAATGGTTATGACTCAGTTGTTTTGAGGGTATTCTGAGAATAGAGTGTTTCAGGAATTGGGGTTTATCTTTGGATTGTCTAGTAGTTTTTGAAGTGGTCTTAATCCAGTTCTTGGGGGCAACCAGAGGGCTTAGTGAATAGAACTCTCGGTTTAGAGTCAGGGAGACTCACTAGTAGTATGACCCTGGGCAAGTCACTTCACCTTTGTTTGCCACCGGAGAAGGAAATGAGAAATCACTTGAGTATCTTTGCCAAGGAAACCCCCTGGATAGCACTGACATGTCGAAATACCAGGCACCGTGCTAAGTGCTTTTACAAACATTATCTCATTTGATTCTCACAAAAACTTTTAGAGGTAAATGCCATCATTATCCCCATTTTATAATGGAAGAGACTGAAGCAGGCCAGTTAAGTGGCTTGCCACAACTTAGGACAGTGTCTGTCACATGGTATGTCATTGTATGTTGATCCTAGCCAATTTGAGTGTTTCTTACAAGGGTGAAAACCATTCCCTAAATTTAGAATTAGTTTGATATGAAATTGGCTTATTTAAGAGGTGGTGGGACCCTCCTCACTGGAGGCCCTTCAACAAAGGTTGGGGGAGCACTGTTCCATGCTTTGCTGGGATTGTTTGTCAAAGCTGGCTTTTCAGATCCTTTCAGAGCCAAATAGTGTGGGATTTGTTAAGATCACTTCCTTTTTTGTTGATGTTTTAAGGCTTTGTATTTGTTCCTACTTTCCTTGTCAACCAATGTGTTCCCCCTTAAATAGACTGAGGTCCTTGGTGGATCAAAGGGAACCATAGGGAGTGAGGAATATCACTGTGGCATGCTGCAAACACTCATTCATTCATTCAAAATCTTTATATACCTAAAATATCCAGAACCCAATAAGGGGAAATGAGTGGAATGACCGGTTTGACAACCTGATGTCCAAGTTCTCCTGGAACTCCCAATCTAGCATCGCAGCAAACACTTCCAGATCTTCCTGCTCATCTGTTTTCACTCTATCCATAGGAGCAGTGAATCTGAAAGAGATGTGGTCAGTGAAAGACTGTACTCATGAAGATCCCACGCTGAAATCTATCTTATTCTAACAGGTCTTTCACCAAAGGATACAGGCTCTGGATTTATTTATTTATTTATTTATTTGGCCCGTCATCCGCTCATTTATTTATTTATTTATTTATTGGTTTTGGCTTTTTATTTATTTATTTGTTTGTTTTTTAACCATTTATTAATATTCTTTTTTAACATGGTTACATGATTCATGTTCCTACTTTCCCCTTCACTCCCCGCTGTCCCCCCACCCATGGCCGATGTACATTTCCACAGGTTTTAACATGTGTCCTTGTTCAAAACCTATTTCCAAATTGTTGATAGTTGCATTGGTGTGGTAGTTTCGAGTCCACATCCCCAATCATGTCCGCCTCAGCCCATGCGTTCCAGTTGTTTTTTTTTTTTATATGTTTCCTCTCCTGCAGTTTTTCCTCTGAATGTGGGTAGCGTTCTTTACCATAAATCCCTCAGAATTGTCCTGTGCCATTGCATTCCTGCTAGTACAGAAGTCCATTGCATTCTATTTTACCACAGTGTATCCCTCTCTGTGTACAATGTTCTTGTGGATCTGCTCCTTTTGCTCTGCATCAGTTCCTGGAGGTTTTTCCAGTTCACATGGAATTCCTCCAGTTTATTATTCCTTTGAGCACAGTAGTATTCCATCACCAGCATATACCACAATTTGTTCAGCCATTCCCCAATTGAAGGACACACCTTCGTTTTCCAGTTTTTTGCCACCACAAAAAGAGCAGATAGAAATATTTTTGTATTATTTATTATCTCTTTGGGGTACAAACCCAACAATGGTATGGCTAGATCAAAGGGCAGGCATTCTTTTATAGCCCTTTGGGCATAGTTCCAAATTGCCAGCCAGAATGGTTGGATCAGTTCACAACTCCACCAGCAATGCATTAATGTCCCAATTTTGCCACATCCCCTCCAGCATTCATTACTCTCCCCTTCTTTCATTTTAGCCAATCTGCTAAGTGTGAGTGATATCTCAGAGTTGTTTTGATTTACATTTCTCTAATTATTAGAGATTTAAAACACTTTCTCATGTGCTTATTGATACTTTTGGTTTCTTTACCTGAAAATTGTCTATTCATGTCTTTTGCCCATTTATCAATTGGGGAATGGCTTGATTTTTTATACAATTGATTTAACTCCTTGTATATTTGAGTAATTAGAGCCCTGTCAGAATTTTTTGTTATAAAGATTTTTTCCCAATTTGTTGTTTCCCTTCTGATTTTGGCTACATTGTTTTTGTTTGTACAAAAGCTTTTTAGTTCCAAAGCCAAGTAGATCAAAAACAGAGAGAGAAAACTACAGACCAATCTCCCTAATGAACATAGATGCAAAAATCTTAAATAGAATACTAGCAAAGAGACTCCAGCAAGTAATCAAGAAGATCATCCACCATGATCAGGAATGCAAGGATGGTTCAACATTAGGAAAACCATCCACATAATTGACCATATCAACAATCTAATAAACAAAAATCACATGATTGTCTCGATAGATGCTGAAAAAGCCTTTGACAAAATACAGCACCCATTCCTATTGAAAACACTGAAAAGTATAGGAATAGAAGGACCTTTCCTAAAAATAATAAACAGTGTATCCCTAAAACCATCAACAAGCATCATATGCAATGGGGATAAATTAGAAGCCTTCCCAATAAGATCAGGAGTGAAACAAGGATGCCCATTATCACCTCTATTATTCAACTCAGTACTAGAAACACTAGCAATAGCAATTAGAGAAGAAAAAGAAATTGAAGGTATCAAAATAGTCAATGAGGAGACTAAGCTATTACTCTTTGCACATGATATGATGGTATACTTAAAAAATCCTAGAGAATCAACTAAGAAGCTTGTAGAAATAATCAATGACATTAGCAGAGTTGCAGGATACAAAATAAATGCACATAAATCATCGGCATTTCTATATATTTCCAACACATCAGAGCAGCAAGAGGCAGAAAGAGAAACAACATTTAAAATCACCCTAAATAATATAAAATACTTAGATATCTATCTATCAAAACAAACACAGGAATTATACGAAAACAACTACAAAACACTTTCCAAACAAATAAAACTAGATCTAAACAATTGGAAAACCATTGATTGCTCATGGGTAGGATGAGCTAACATAATAAAAATGACCATTCTACCCAAATTAATTTACCTATTTAGCGCCATACCTATCAAACTACCAAAAGACTTCTTTACTGAATAAGGAAAAACTATAACAAATTTCATTTGGAATAACAAAAGATCAAGAATATCGAGGGAAATAATGAAAAAAAAATGTGAAGGAAGGGGGTCTAGCAGTACCAGATATTAAACTATACTATAAAGCAGCAGCCATCAAAACAATATGGTACTGGCTAAGAGAGAGAAGGGAGGATCAGTGGAATAGACTTGGGGTTAATGACATCAGCAAGACAGTGTATGATAAACCCAAAGAGCCCAACTTTTGGGGCATGAATCCACTATTTGACAAAATCTGCTGGGAATTTTGGAAAACAATATGGGAGAAATTAGGTTTAGATCAACATCTCACACCCTACACCAAGATAAATTCAGAATGGGTGAATGACTTGAATATAAGTTAAGTGAACACAGAATAGTATACTTGTCAGATCTCTGGGAAAGGAAAGATTTTAAAACCAAGCAAGAGTTAGAGAAAATTACAAAATGTAAATTAAATCCGGATTTATTTATTTGGGGAGAGTTCTTTTTTCCTTGCATAAATTTGGCAGTAGCATCTGAGTAATAGGATTGCTTAGAACCCAAATTACCTGGGTCATTTACAATTTCTTTAATTAAAGACCAATCAAAGTTAATGCTGTTTTTAAAGGAAAACCAAAGGCCATTGATATCCTCCAACCTGGGCTGGAAAGAGAATGTCTTAGATACCTACTTGGGGGACTTGAAGGAAGGCATGCTTTAGCTGTGTTATTTTAAGGCCTCACCAGACACAGAACCTTCAGAGATGATCGCAGTAAGTCTAACCCTCAATTTACAAATGAGGAAACTGAGACCCAGGAAGGAAAAGAAACTCACCTAACATTTCACAGTATATTGGAGATTTGCATTTATACAATAACCCCAGAGTATAGTGACAGTTAGTATTTTCAAACTGGAAATGTCTCTTGCGTTTCCCAATCACTGCCTGAAGAAAAGACTTGTCCATGCCAGATAAAGAGGGCTGCCCTTTCTCCTGGCCTCCTTCCTAGGGTGGGGTTGACAAGTGGGCTATTCATTCTTAATGCGCCTTTACAAAATGCAGAACTTTAGCTTAGAGATTAATATGACTCCTCAGTCTGTGATCTCCAACTTCAGCGTGGAGGATATCCTGAATGCTCCTATGTGATTTGTCTTGAAGGAAAATAAAGAATCAGAGATACAAAGCGCCATCCCAAGCCAGCAGGAAATTCACATTTTTCCAAGGACAAGAGCCAGTAGAGTTGCTGAAATGTTAGTTCACTGCATCTTGATCTCATTCTGATTATTGTTCAGGGAAGGGGGAGAAGGGGAGGCTAAGGAAGTGTGGGAACTGATTTCTGAGTCAGAGCCTCTCTCAGGGAATGGAAGAAAGAGCAGAAGATGGGATGGGGCTGAAGCCCTAGCTCGTTTCTGTGCCATGGCGATGATCCTCCTCCCAGGTGCAGAGGGAGCACGGAATGTGAGCTGTGAAACCAAACAACTCCCATTAGCAAATGGTGACTATTGGTCCTTAAAGGAGATTTTTTAAAAGCCCAAAACTTTTAATGTCAGCAAGAACAGGAGAGTAAGGACAAAGTGCTTTCTTGTCTCAACTGGGCTCATTTCAATACCTATTTGAATGAAGCCTAATTTTAATAAAGTACCAAAGTTGTATTTTGAACCAGGACTTTAGATGAATGCCAGAACAATTTTTGAGAAAGAACAGACCAGGTAGGGGCAGGGCCAGCAATGGGAAAAAGAGAGAACAATTGATGAGGACCCAAGTTTTTTGGTGCTTATTTAAAGATTATTGGATGAAGGAGAGAGTTGGAGGTACTTTTGCAGACATTCCCTTGGCCTTAACCTTGACAGATCTGTAGGATTAATCCAGAAGGAGATTTTCAGCCTCTCTTGTTCTTGCAAACTTCTGCAGTTCCAAATAGAACAGATCATAGGAGATGATGAAATAATTAAAACCTATTCACTGGCCAGTAGCAGAGGAGCCCATTGAGCCAAAGAAAGAAGGAAACAAACCCGAGAGTAAAAACCGGAATGGGACACTCAGTCTGTAAAAGGGTAAACAACTGCCCCAAACTCCCTAGAAAAGAAGATTCTTGAAGCAGGAACTGCCTCAATTTTGCCTTTGAATCCTGAGCAACTGGCCCTAGGCCTGGTGCATGAATATCTGCTGAATTGAATTCAGATGACTGTACAATCAGCAAATGCAGACACTGAATCACAGGATGTCAGAGGTGGAGTGTCCTCAAAGCCCTTCTGTTCACTTCTCCAACAATTGGACAAGTGATGGTTCATCCTAGAGCAGCTGCATGAAAACCCTTGATCAAGTGGAACTTGCTTCTTTTCAAAAATGCTAAGAGATGTCCCTCATGGACAATGAAGCTGGAGGACTTGTTTTTGATTCATGATGGCCCTCAGCCCACCCTATACTTTCTGATCATAATGTCATAATCCAAGTTCATGTGTTCATGACCCACCACCACACCTCAATCTCTCACTTCAGAGTCTCCCAGATTCAATCTCTGCTTCCCTTGGGCTGAGTTGTTTTCCAATATCTTTGGGTAAGACTCCCTGCTCAAACTCTGAGTCAGCATAAGCTGAAAGCATATTGCAACTATCAGGTGAGCCTGAGGACTGACCGATAAACCCAGTCCTTAGAGTCATATGCAAAGGACTAGGATGATGTCATTCCTCTGGGGACATTGGAGCATGAATAGACATTCTCTGCCTGGTTCTAGTCTACTAACCAGGTGGTAAAGAGTCTCTCCTTTGACTAGATGAAGCTGTGTAGGCAGAATTCAACGTTTACCCAAAACACGCTAGTCATCATCTTCCTTTCTTTGTGTTTGATGAGAGAAGAGAGACAATCCTGGGAGGGGAGAGACCTCCAACCATCTTCATCCTAGTCTAACAGGTAGATGTCAGCCATCTGGGGATGTTTGTCTCAGTTCTTGGCCTCATAGCATTGTTGGAGTTTGGAGATGACTACATCTCTGTGTGCTTTGAATGGTCCACAGAAGGAGCCACTGGTTTGGGAGAAGAATCTATAGTGGATGTACTCTACAGTTCAGCTTTCAGGCCCTATGGAGTTATTTTCAGAGCCCTGCCAAGTGGTAGCTGGGACAAAGCTTCTTTCATCAGGAACAATGATGTACTTAAATGTGAGCTTGGTGGAACCAATGCCATATGGAAACTGTCTTCTTTTATCTCATTATCATCAAAGATTCATCTTCACATTTTCTGAAATATATTGTGGCATGGATGTCCACCGAGCTCTTATCAATCAGCAAATGATTTGGTTGGACTCATGACGAATGTCAATGGCTTTTGTCTGAGATGACTCAAGGAAAGGATATGGGCTCAGACAGCCCGAGTCAGGACAAGTACATCAATTCAAATACAACAAGTAGACCAGTAAGGTTTGAGGAATGCCGTGTGGTCAGATATCAAAGTGTGGTCTATCATGTCAATGGGCTGACTTCAAGGAGCTTATATTTCACTCACAAATGATATAATCTAGACACTTAAAAAGTAAAGTCAAAATTTCCAGAAAATTAAAAGGAAACTAATTTAAAGTGGTGAGGATGGTACCATGGGGGAGCCTTGAAGCATTAGTAGAGGTGGAGGGGAAGAGGAGGAGCCTTGTACAGACGAGGACACAGCCTGTGAAAAGGCATAAAAGTGGGAAATACATATCGTAGCATGTGATCCTTACAATAAGAACACAAGAGAAGGCAAATATGATGCTGATTTTTTTATCCCACATGAATAGCAGTAGCAAAAAATAATAATATTCAAGTACACAAATAACATTTTAAATTGATCTTGCATATTTATTTGCATGGTTTCTCCTCTATTCAGATGTGAGATCCTTGAGGCTACGTTTGCTTTATCTTGTAGTACAAGAACTTAGCCCAGTGTCTGACTCTTAACAAGCACTTCCTAAATGTTTTAGTTGATTGATAGTTAACAAGAAACTATAAAATTCATTCTTACCTTTTGAACAGATTAAGTTAAATACAACAACACAATATTACCATTTGTTCAATATACCCTTCTGAGATGAAAATTTTATTTCAGTAGATTTTTAGGGAATTCATGGCTGTGGGTAAAGTATATATTTCTAATTTGGCTATGTTTAGTTCATCCTGCCTCACTTATGGCTTCCCATATTTCACTGTATTCCTTATGTTGGTTGTTCTTTTTTATTATTTCATTTTTCCCCAATTAAATGTAAAAACAGTTTCCAACATTTTTGAAAGAATTTTGAGTCTCTAATTCTCTTCCCACTTCTTCCCCTCTCCCCACACTGAAATGGTAAGCAGTCTCATAGATTTTACATTTGAAATCATGTAAAATATTTTCTTTATTGATCCTTTAGTGGAAGGAAACTTGAATTAAAAGAAAACTTAAGAAAGAAAGCTAAAAACTCTGGGAACAGATGGTATTTCTTATTATGAGTCCTTTGGGTCATTGTATTGATGAGAATAGCTAAGTTATTCACACTTGTTCATTGTATAGTATTCTTGTCATTGTGTGCAATGTTCTTTTGGTTCTTCTTATTTCACTTTGCTTCAGTTTGTATTAGTCTTCCCAGATTTTTGTGAGATGTTCCTGCTCATCATTTCTTACAGTACAATCTAGTATTCCATTACAAAGATATTCGACTTCCCTCTCCCCCCTCCCAATGCATTCGTCTTTCTCATGCCTTAATGTCATTTTCTTGTATCATCCCATCATACCCTTGTCTCTGTCTATTTAGACTCCTTTTAACTGTCCTAATAATGATAAAGTTCTTAGGAGTTTTAATAATCATCTTCTCATTGAGATATGTAAACAGCTTTTTTTCCTGTTTACCATTTAATGCTTTGAATCTTGTATTTGAGAGTCAGATTTTATATTCAGCTCTGGTCTTTTTGTCAAGAATGTTTAAAAATCTTCTATTTTATTGAATATTCCTTTTTTTCCTCTTAAGGATCATGCTCAGTTTTGCCAAGCAAGTGATTCTTGGTTGAGATCCTAGTTCTTTGCCCCATATCATATTGGAATATTTGGAATATCATATTCCAAGCCCTCAGATCCTTTAAGGTAGAAGCTGCTAAATCTTGTGTTAACTTGATTGTGGCTTCACAATATTTGAATTGTTTCTTTTTGGTTGCTTACAATATTTTCTCATTGACATGGGAGTTCTAAAATTTGTCTAAATATTCCTAGGAGTTATCCTTTTAGTATAACTTCCAGGAGGTGATAAGTGGATTCTTTCAATTTACTGGGGGCAGTTTTCCTTGAAAATCTTTGAAAGATGATGTCCAAGCTCTCTCTCTCTCTCTCTCTCTCTCTCTCTCTCTCTCTCTCTCTCTCNCTCTCTCTCTCTCTCTCTCTCTCTCTCTCTCTCTCTCTCTCTCTCTCTCTCTCTCTCTCAGCTAATGTTTCCTATGGACTCATATCATCATTCCATGAAAAGAAAATAATTGCTTCCTTCTGAAATGAGCCACTTCTTTCTTCTGTGGGAAGAATCACATGTCTAGTACATTACTTGGTGGGATTCTTTAGAAACATATTTATGGGAAGAAAAGAGCAAGAATTTCCAAGGATGAACATGTATGAATGGGCCGTGATCTGCACACCTTTTGGAACATCAACATCGCTGAGATTATTGATTCATTTAAATGTTGATGCATGATGTCTCGTACTGATTATTGTGTTAACGTTGCAGCATCCTTGGCTTCCTGATATGTTTCATACTTGATCGTAGTAGGTTTTTATATCAGTATAAGTGTTAGATGTTATGGATAATATTTGCCAGATATTTATTTAGTATATTAACTTCTTAATTTCTTTTTCTATCTTATCTTTGCCATAATTGGATTTTGGAGTCATATTTACTTCATAGAAAATGACATTTGATCAAATGCCATTGCATTTGATTTTAAAACAGAGTTTATACAGTATAATGGACTATTTGTTCTGTGAATGTTTGATAAAATTCACATGTGAACATTTTTATTCTTGTTCTCTTTTTCCAGGTCAGCTCCTTAATGGACTGTTTAAACTCTGCATGAAATTGATTTATTTCAGTTATATATTTCTTGTTTTGTCAGTGTGGATGGTTTATAGTTTGTAGGCATTCATCCATATCTTTTATTTTCTCAGTTTTGTTGGCATATAGTTCAGTGTAATAATTTATTTTGCATTCATTTCCCCTCCTCTTTTTGATTAAATTCCTAATTCTTTATAAGTTTTATTGGTCTTTTCAAATAATAAGCCCTTTGCTTTGTCTGTTAAAGAGGAGCCATGTGATATATGGAGATAGAATTGTTTTAAAATCATCTACAAGGAATAAGCAGCCAGAACTTGCATTCTCTATATGTCTGTCGAGCGACCATCAAGATATGACCTGTAGAAAATAGTCTTGGAGAGGCTGCCCCTTCTCTCATCTTATTTTCTTCACATTTTCCCTCGATCCTCGTACCAATTACCGATCAGTATATCAAGGGATATTTATTAGATGCTGTAATGAGGAAGAGAGGATTTGGGCAGGTTTTGCAAGGAACAGATGCTGATGCAGGGAAAAGATTATAGAATGGATTCAATTCAATCCCACCCCCCAAACCTTCACTCGTTGGACCATACCTACTATGTGTCAGGAGCCATTCTGGATGTTGGGGATCAAACCCCCAAAATAGAACAAATCGTATTCTCGAAATGTTTACATATTATTAGAGAAGATGTGTGTACATGGGAATGTATTGCCTTGCTATAGTAATCAACTCATTTTAAGGCTAGGGGCAATATAATGCTTCATAAGGTCCCCCTGGCTCTCCCCTTTACTATTCCACAGTTCTATTAAATGAAACATTAGAAGAGTAATCACAATTATTCTAAGCCCCCAGATAGAAAAATTACTAATACTCAGGCAGAGATTTGGCTCTAAACTTAAATACGTTCGTATTTATCTCCTGCTGATCTCTGGCTTCTTTGTTGTTGAGGCAAATTTCATGTTACCAGGAACATTTGGCAAAGAAGTAGCAGAGTATATTACAACATCTGTTAATGCAGAGTAAGTGGGAGGGGAAATTGAGGAAAGAACACTCTTTCTCTGGAGACTTCTTTCAGTTCTTGAAGAGGTAGTACAACTGGTGACATCAGTCTGGCTTGTCTGCTATGAAATATCTGCAGGGCTGATGGTTCTCCTTTGTCTTTAATAGAATGTGAGATCGTCCCTTGAATTTGTTCTTTAATCTAGGCATTGTCTCGAAATTCATTTTGTGAGTCCGGATATTGTTCTGTCAGCTTTCTAAATCACATTTCCCTTTTTCGTGAAATTTATCTCTGTATGAATGTGGGAGCTCATATGCATGTGTCCTGTGATGTCATTGATTTTTGCCAGTATTCATGCAAATTAGTTCGGTAGTGTTTGTCATTCCTGGAATATAGTATAAATCTAATAAATATCTATTGATTGATTGACATTTTTATCTTTCTCCTTAGCTGCTTGTAGGATCTCTTCCTCGTCTTTGTCTCTCTAAAGTTCAACATAGAGAATGAAAATTTGGGCAGTTTAAAATTCGAGTTCTAGCTTGAACAGAAGCTCATGAGTTCTGTTTTTCATTTTTAATATTTTTGGGGAAATTTTCTTTATAGATTGTTTTTCTCTATATTTTAAGGAATTAGTTTTTCTCTTTCTGATATCTTCTCCAATTGCATTAGTTTTGTCTGTAAACCTATTTTTTCCAGTTAAAAACTTCCTTGGGATTTCTTTTTCTTCCTTCTCTATGTCGTTGTGGTTGTTTTTCTATTGTATTCTGTCGCATAATTATCTTACTTTTCATTTAATCCTTTCTTTTGTAGAAGTCTCCATAAATATGAGTAAATTGATTTATCATCATGGTTTTGTGAAATTATTTTACTCCTTATTTAATTTAATTATATTTTGGTCAATTCCACTTCTTTCTTTCAGTTATTCACTATTTTGATTATTCATATCATTTTGTGTTAAAAAAAATAGCTTCATTTCTGGTACTATGTTTACCAGCAAATTTCTCTCTGCCAATTTTGCCTCAGTTTAAAAACATTCCCTCATGTTTGTGGGAGCATTCCTTTGGGTTAGTCATTCATTTCAATGAGCACTAGCATCTCTTTTTGAAGAGGTTGGGTAGTTTTTTCAATATTTTTACTACAATGTTGAGGGGCGTACGTAGGAGTTCATCTTCCTTGCAGCTTTTCCCCCCTCAACTTTCCAATCAGGCCTTGACATAATTGGAGCAATAAGCGTCCCGATGCATCGATAGGGCTGCGGCGGTTCTTGGTCTTACCTTGAGTACGTCCTCTTGACAGAGGACACAGAGTCGAATTTGACAAAGTGTGTCTGCAGGATGGGAAGGAAACGAAGCTGCAGATGGACAGAGCAGTTCGAGGCCCTCATAAACCCACAAGGAAATAGTCATGGAGCAAGAGCTAATGAAGGGATGCGCTAGGGTGGCGGCACTGGGATTGGTGAGGACGGCAGAAAGAAGGAGATGGATCAGAGATCTTTCAGAGGTAGAAAGGACTGATTGGACCAGTGGTGGTGAGGGGGGGAATGCGCCTACCCGGCAAACAGTAAATGTCTCAGGATTGTGATAATGATGACCATGACGGACTGCAATGTCAATAACGACAATTAGGCCGTTAGATCTCCATCAGCTTAATAAGATGCACCTGAGCTTGCAAGGAAGGAAGGTGGTGATTAGACAACAGATGTATTTGGCTTCAGGGGGAATACGATTCGCCCTCGTCCTCTCTTCAGGGAAAAACACAGGGTGATCTCCCATATCATCCCGGTCTTAATGATGGTGCTAAGCACCAGTTGCCATGTGCCAAAGAGTCCAGATCATGTTTGTGCTCATTTGGATCCAGCCAAACCCTCTCTCTCTCTCTCTCTCTCTCTCGAGCCACCACACTCTGCCTCGGTGGGGAAGAAGGAATGAGCAGAGAGCAAGCCTGCAACGTGATTTAGAAACACGCCACTTTTCCTCTTTGTTTCCTCTCTTAAAAATGCTCCTCTATGTCTCATCGGCCTCAGACAAAGGTCGGGAGCTCAGCAAAATGAGGAGCCTCAAAGGGAGCAACGATTTAAACCAAAGGAGACGGAGCCTCCAGGCTGCCGGGTTTGCCCGGTTTTCATGGCTCCACATGATGTGGATCTACCTGGATCACCTTCTCGCTCCTAACCCAAATGGCCTGGAAAGCAAGCCAGGCTTTTCCCAGCTCCGACTCCCTGATGGTCAAAGGAAGAAGGCAGAAAAACAAGGCGAGGTGGAGTGGGGAGTCGCCGATGCCCAGAGCTTTTGTCCTGGTGCCGTCGGGTGGCCACAAGCTTGCCCTCAGCCCCAGCCACCGTCTGCCCTTCACTAGTCCGGCCGGGCAGTCCTCCTGACAGGGCTCTGGCTCGTGAGGAAGCCCTGACATTCTCAACTCTTCCACCCGAACCCCGAGAACCCTCCAGAGCCAGGAGGTGCCCAGACTGAGCTAACGTTCGAGGGCATCCGTGGAAGGACTGCTGTCGAGCTGCTTGGAACGCAGAAAGTAGTTCTCACACAACACACTTTCGGGGCTGATACTCAAAATGTTCGTGTGCCTCTGTGTATGTGTAAAGAGATCTATGTGCGTGTGCATGTGTAGATCCCTGTGCCCGTGTTTAAATACATGTGTATGTGCTTCTATGGAGACAGAAGCCCGGAGGCGCTCTGCACGTCCTTTATGTCACTTTATCTCGGAACCTGCCGCTTTCTTTCAAGAGAATGTAAGAGCCTGGAAGGCGAGCCTGGTCTCCCTTGCCTGGCCCTGGTCTGCTCCCACTTCTAGAGAAGGACTGGACGTGTCCCCAGGCGCAGGGCTCTTTCCTGGCAGACCTCAGGGTCTTCTTCCCCCAAGTCCTCTCTCCCTCTTGGCCCGGGCCCCCTTCAGGGATTTCAGCCCATGGCTCAGCGTGCCTTTGAAGAAACACTGTGACGGCTCCTGGTTCCGGTATGTTTTGTGGTGCTCCCAGTCCGTACAAGGAGGCCCTCCTCGTATCACCTTCCTCCTTCCTCCTTCATCATCAGCCTCCTTCATCTCCTCCAGGTTGCACAAAGAACAAAGCAGCCATTTGAGGAGATTCCCATCATCCAGGACTTAGGCCTCACCCCTTCCTTATATTTTATTTCTCATTTCTTATTTTGGGTCCTAGAAACAACTGTAAGAGAGAATAGCAAAGGGAGTTAAGTGACTTGTCCAGGGTCACACACCTAGGAAATGTCTGAGGTCAGATTTGAACCCAGGACCTCCCATCTCTAGACCTGGCTCTCCATCCACTGAGCTACCCAGCTGCCCCCATGCAGAGCCCTCCTGTCTGTGTATCCCAGCAGCCTCCTGAAGTTCTCCCCATTCCTGACCCTGTTTGCTTTATGCCTGCCGTCTGCCTTGTTAGCAAATGGGCGAGAGCATGCGGGATTCCAAATCCGGTGCCTGTGAACTGCCTGGCCCTGCCGGACTCCGGACATCCCAAACACGTCCTTTCCGGGATGGGGTTAAAAAGTTAGAAGGAGAATTTATGTTCAGTGGGGAAAGTTTGCTGGTAGCCCCGAGCACATGTTGGAGAAGGCCCCATGGCCCTGAGCCGCTCCATAAACTGCGGGAACGTGATAAATAATCTCACACGACGAGGCTGGCCTTGCCAGCAGATGTTTCTGCACTTTCCTCCTAATATATTGCAGGATTATTGCAAAGGTGTGAACAGAGCCGGGGCCCCTCCCCATCCCGTAGGACATGGAGACCTCACCCATCCCTAACTGGAAACATACCCCTTGGCCTGGCCCGCTGGCTCCCCCCTCTGTGCCACTGAGGGGGGCTCCCAGGCCAACGGCACTGTTGTCAGTCTAGGGCTGCTTGTAAACACACACACATGCACACACACACACACACACATGCACACACACTACTCACGCACGCACACACGCACACACTCAAACACACGCACACACACACTTAAGAGCATCATCGTCATCATTATTAATTATTATTATTATTGGGTTTTGTCTCTCCTGAAGTGGAGACTCTCGGATTAAAATGCAGACAGCAGTTCCTGGCTCTTTTATTGCTCAGCAGTGGACATGGGCCCGGAACCAGAGGGGCTGAGGGGATTTGGGGAGCAGTGTCGCTGGGGAGAGTTTAGAGCCTCTTCATTATTTTTATTATTTTTATTTTTTTAAAAACCCTTAACTTCTGTGTATTGGCTCCTTGGTGGAAGAGTGGTAAGGGTGGGCAATGGAAGTCAAGTGACTTGCCCAGGGTCACACAGCTGGGAAGTGGCTGAGGCCGGATTTGAACCCAGGACCTCCTGTCTCTAGGCCTGACTCTCCATCCACTGAGCTACCCAGCTGCCCCCTCTTCATTATTTTTATTTTATTTTTTTAAACATTTATTAATATTCATTTTTAACATGGTTACATGATTCATGCTCCTACTTTCCCCTTCACCCCCCGCACTCCCCTCACCTATGGCCGAAGCACATTTCCACTGGTTTTAACATGTGTCCCTGATCAAGACCTATTTCCAAATTGTTGGTAGTTGCCCTGGGGTGGTTGTTTCGAGTCCACTTCCCCAATTATGTCCACCCCAACCCATGCGTTCAAGCAGTTGTTTTTCTTATATGTTTCCTCTCCTGCAGTCCTTCCTCTGAATGTGGGTAGCGTCTTTACCATAAATCCCTCAGAATTGTCCTGGGTCATTGCATTGCTGCTGGTACAGAAGCCCATTACATTCGATTTTACCACAGAATGTCAGTCTCTGTGTACAATGTTCTCCTGGTTCTGCTCCTTTCGCTCTGCATCAATTCCTGGAGGTCTCTCCAGTTCACATGGAATTCCTCCAGTTCATCATTCCTTTGAGCACAATAGTATTCCATCACCAGCATATACCACAGTGTGTTCAGCCATTCCCCAATTGAAGGACATCCCCTCCTTTTCCAGTTTTTTGCCACCACAAAAAGAGCGACTATAAATATTTTCGTACAAGTCTGTTTATCTATGATCTCTTTGGGGTACAAACCCAACAATGGTATGGCTGGATCAAAGGGCAGGCATTCTTTTTTTTTTTTTTAAACCCTTACCTTCCGTCTTGGAGTCAATACTGTTTATTGGCTCCAAGGCAGAAGAGTGGTAAGGGTAGGCAATGGGGGTCAAGTGACTTGCCCAGGGTCACACAGCTGGGAAGTGCCTGAGGCCAGATTTGAACCCAGGACCTCCCCTCTCTAGCCCTGGCTCTCAATCCACTGAGCTACCCAGCTGCCCCCCAGGCATACTTTTATAGCCCTTTGAGCATAGTTCCAAATTGCCAGCCAGAATGGTTGGATCAGTTCACAACTCCACCAGCAATGCATTAATGTCCCAATTTTGCCACATCCCCTCCAGCATTCATTACTCTCCCCTTCTTTCATTTTAGCCAATCTGCTAGGTGTGAGATGATACCTCAGAGTTGTTTTGATTTGCATTTCTCTAATTATTAGAGATTTAGAACACTTTCTCATGTGCTTATTGATTTTGATTTATTTACCTGAAAATTGCCTATTTGTGTCTCTTGCCCATTTATCAATTGGGGAATGGCTTGATTTTTTATACAACTGATTTAACTCCTTGTATATTTGAATAATTAGAGCCCTGTCAGAATTTTTTGTTATAAAGATTTTTTCCCAATTTGTTGTTTCCCTTCTGATTTTGACTACATTGTTTTTGTTTGTACAAAAGCTTTTTAGCTTAATATAATCAAAACCATTTAATTTACATTTTGTAATTTTCTCTAACTCTTACTTGGTTTTAAAATCTTTCTTTTCCCAGAGATCTAACAAGTATACTATTCTGTGTTCACTTAACATATTTATATAGTTTCCCTCTTTATATTCAATTCATTCACCCATTCTGAATTTATCTTAGTGTAGGGTGTGAGATGTTGATCTAAACCTAATCTCTCCCATATTGTTTTCCAAACTTCCCAGCAGTTTTTGTCAAATAGTGCATTGATGTCCCAAAAGTTGAGCTCTTTGGGTTTATCATACACTGTCTTGCTGATGTCATTTACCCCAAGTCTATCCCAATGATCCTCCCTTCTGTCTCTTAGCCAGTACCATATTGTTTTGATGACTGCTGCTTTATAGTATAGTTTAATATCTGGTACTGCTAGGCTCCCTTCCTTCACATTTTTTTTTCATTATTTCCCTCAATATTCTTGATCTTTTGTTATTCCAAATGAAATTTGTTATAGTTTTTCCTAATTCAGTAAAGAAGTTTTTTGGTAGTTTGATAGGTATGGCGCTAAATAGGTAAATTAATTAGGTTAGAATGGTCATTTTTATTATGTTAGCTCATCCTACCCATGAGCAATTAATGGATTTCCAATTGTTGAGATCCAGTTTTATTTGTTTGGAAAGTGTTTTGTAGTTGTTTTCGTATAATTGCTGTGTTTGTTTTGGTAGATAGATTCTTAAGTATTTTATATTGTCTAGGGTGATTTTAAATGGTGTTTCTCTTTCTCCCTCTTGCTGCTGTGATGTGTTGGAAATATATAGAAATGCTGATGATTTATGTGCATTTATTTTGTATCCTGCAACTTTGCTAAAGTTGTTGATTATTTCTACAAGCTTCTTAGTTGATTCTCTAGGACTTTTTAAGTAGACCATCATATCATCTGCAAAGAGTGATAGCTTAGTCTCCTCATTGACTATTTTGATGCCTTCAATTTCTTTTTCTTCTCTAATTGCTACTGCTAGTGTTTTTAATACTATGTTGAATAATAGAGGTGATAATGGGCATCCTTTTTTCACTCCTGATCTTATTGGGAAGGCTTCTTATTTATCCGCATTGCATATAATGCTTGTTGATGATTTTAGGTATATGCTGTTTATTATTTTTAGGAAAGGTCCTTCTATTCCTATACTTTTCAGTGTTTTCAATAGGAATGGGTGCTGTATTTTGTCAAAGGCTTTTTCAGCATCTATTGAGATAATCATGTGGTTTTTGTTTATTAGATTGTTGATATGGTCAATTATGTGGATGGTTTTCCTAATGTTGAACCATCCTTTCATTCCTGGTATAAATTCCACCTGATTATGGTGGATAGTCCTCTTGATTACTTGCTGGAGTCTCTTTGCTAGTATTCTATTTAAGATTTTTGCATCTATGTTCATTAGGGAGATTGGTCTGTAGTTTTCTTTCTCTGTTTTTGATCTCCCTGGCTTTGGAATCAGTACCATATTTGTGTCATAAAAGGAATTTGGTAGGACTCCTTCTTTGCTTATCATATCAAATAATTTGTATAGTATTGGGATTAGTTGCTCTTTGAATGTCTGATAGAGTTCACTTGTGAATCCATCAGGTCCTGGTGATTTTTTCTTAGGGAGTTCTTTGATGGCTTGTTCAATTTCTTTTTCTGATATGGGATTATTTAGGTATTCTATTTCTTCTGCTGTTAATCTAGGCAATTTATATTTTTGTAAATATTCACCCATATCTCCTAAATTGTTATATTTATTGCCATATAATTGGGCAAAATGGTTTTTAATGATTGCCTTAATTTCCCCTTCATTAGAGGTGAAGTCTCCCTTTGATACTGTCAATTTGGTTTTCTTCTTTTCTTTTTTATTAGATTGACCAGTACTTTGTCTATTTTATCTGTTTCTTCAAAATACCAGCTTCTAGACTTATTTATTAATTCAATAGTTCTTTTACTTTTGATTTTATTAATTTCTCCCTTGATTTTTAGTATTTCTAATTTAGTTTTCATCTGGGGATTTCTAATTTGCTCACTTTCTAGTTTTTTGAGTCACATGCCCAATTCATTAATTCATTAACTGCCCTCCTTAATTTGTTAATATATGCACTCAAGGATATAAATTTCCCCCTGAGTACTGCCTTGGCTGCATCCCACAGAGTTTGGTAGGATGTCTCATCATTGTCATTCTCTTCAATGAAATTGTTGATATTGTTTCTATGATTTCTTCTTTGACTAATTGGTTTTGGAGAATCATATTGTTTAATTTCCAATTGGTTTTTTATTTGCCTGTCCAGGTGCCCTTACTAATTATTATTTTATTGCATTATGATCTGAGAAGGCTGCATTTATTATTTCTGCTCTTTTGCATTTGTTTGCAATGTTTCTATGCCCTATAACATGGTCAATCTTGGTGAATGTGCCATGTGCAGCTGAAAAGAAGGTGTATTCCTTTTTGTCCCTATTTATTTTTCTCCACATATCAATTAAATCTAATTTTTCTAGGACTTCATTCACCTCTCTTACCTCTTTCTTATTTATTTTTTGGTTTGATTCATCTAGATCTGAAAGAGGAATATTTAGATCTCCCACTATTTTGGTTTTCCTATCTATTTCCTTCTTGAGCTCTGCCTGTTTCTCCTTAATGAATTTGGATGCTATGCCACTTGGTGTGTACATATTGAGCAGTGTTATTTCCTCATTGTTTATACTGCCTTAAATCAGGATGTAATGACCTTCCCTGTCTTTTTTTTTTTAACCCTTAACTTCTGTGTATTGGCTCATAGGTGGAAGAGTGGTAAGGGTGGGCAATGGGGGTCAAGTGACTTGCCCAAGATCACACAGCTGGGAAGTGTCTGAGGCCGGATTTGAACCTAGGACCTCCCGTCTCTAGGTCAGACTCTCAATCCACCGAGGTACCCAGCTGCCCCTTCCCTGTCTTTTTTAATCATATCTATTTTTACTTTAGCTTTGTCAGAAATCATAATAGCCACACCTGTCTTCTTTTTCTGATTTGATGCCCAAAAGATTTTGCTCAAGTCCTTAACCTTAAACTTGTGTATGTCCACCCACCTCATATGTGTTTCTTGTAGACAACATATGGTAGGATTTTGGTTTCTAATCCACTCTGCTATTTGCTTCCGTTTTATGACCGAGTTCATTCCATTCACATTCAGAGTTATAATTATCAGTTGTGCATTTGCTGACATTTTTGTATCCTCCCCTAGTCCTACCCCTTCTTTTTACACTATTTCCTTTTATACCAGTGGTTTGCTTTGAACCGGTATCCCTTATCCACTCCCTTGATTAACTTTCCTTTCTACCCCCTCCCTTATTATTCCCCTCTTTTTATTTTTAAAGGCCTAATGAATTTTCTCCCCTCCCTTTTTTGACCTCCCCACTCCTCTGCTCCCCTTGGTTTATGCCTTCTGACTTTCTCAGTAGAGTTAGATAGAGTTTTATATCCCAATGGATAATATAGCTACTCTTCCCTCTCCAGGTTGATTACACTGAGAGTAAGGTTTAAATATTACCTCTTAATGCTCTCTTCCTCTCCTTCTTATAATAGTATTTATCCCCTCCCCTTCCCATGCCCTCTTTGTGTGTAATAGAATATCCTACTTTTCTTATTCACTCAAGTTTCTCTTGGTGTCCCCTACTATTCATCCCCTCTTTCCCACCCCCCCCCCATGTCATCTTAGACCATTTAGTATTCCGTCCTCTCCCTATGAATTATTCTTCTGATTGCTATAATAGTGAATACTATAATAGTGAATAGAGTTCACTACAGAGAATTATACATAGCATTTCTCCACATAGGAATACAGAAAATTAGATCTTATTGAAGCCCTTAAAGAGTCAAATTTAAAAAATTATGAGTTTTCTTTCTTTCCCCTCTGTTTCTTATTTACCTTTTCATGTTTCTCTTGATTTTTGTGGTTGGATATCAAACTTTCCATTTAGTCCTTGTCTTTTCTGTGCAAATACTTGGAAATCTTCAATTTTGTTGAATGCCCAGACTTTCCCCTGGAAGTCTATTGTCAATTTTGATGGGTAGTTGATCCGTGGTTGAAGGCCCAGCTCTCTTGCCTTTCTGAATATTGTATTCCAAGCCTTGTGGTATTTTAGCATGGAGGCTGCCAGATCCTGTGTGATCCTGATTGGTGCTCCTTGGTATTTGAATTGTCTCTTTCTGTCTTCTTGTAAGATTTTTTCTTTTACTTGGAAGCTCTTGAATTTAGCTATTATATTCCTGGGTTGTCTTTTCTGGGTCTAGTGTAGAGGGTGATCTATGGATCCTTTCAATGTCTATATTGTCCTCTTGTTGTAGAACTTCAGGTCAATTTTGCCGAATAATTTCTTTTAGTATGGAGTCCAAGTTTCTATTAATTTTTGCTTTTTCAGGAAGACCAATGATTCTCAAATTGCCTCTTCTAGACTGGTTTTCTTGGTCTGTCACTTTCTCATTGAGATATTTCATGTTTCCTTCTATTTTATCAGTCTTTTGACTTTGTTTTATTTGTTCTTGCTGTTTTGAGAGATCATTAGCTTCTAATTGTTCAATTCTAGCCTTTAGGGATTTGTTTTCCTTTTCAATCTGGTCATTTCTGGTGTTCAATTTACTTATCAGTTCATTTGATTTCTGAGCCTCACTTTCCAATTGCAAAATTCTGCCTTTTAAACTGTTATTTTTTTAAAATTTAAACATTTAAAATGTTATTTAAACTGTTATCATCCTCTCAGATTTGAACTCTTCAATAACTTGTGACAAGTTTTCATTATTTTGGGAAGGTTTGGATATGATTACTGATTTGTTCACCTCTGTTGTCTGGATTTTCTCTGTGTAAAAGTTGTCGAGTGCTACAGAGTTCTTCTTGATAATCTTTCTCTTCTGGGGTCCCCGATTTTGGGTTCCCATTGTTAGCCCCGCCCCTTCTCAGCTTTATCATCACACTCAGGGTATGTCTGCACTCCCTAGGCTCCCGAGGTCTCAGGTCTTGTTGTTCGCGGGGTTGAGACTCCTGGTTGTCCCCAGTCTGCCCCTCTGCCCGAGGCTCCTTCAGCAGTCTTAGGGCGCTGCTTCCACAGCCATGCTCCCATCTGCACAGGGTTCCCACTAGAGGTCCAAGCCTGCGTTGGAGATCCTTGTCCATGCCTAGGGCAATGCCTTCACCCACACAGGCGCTCAGGAAATTCCGGGCGCGTTCTTTAGCCTCTTGCGGTCCTAAGTCTTGCTGCTCTCAGGAACAAGCCCTGGAGCTGCCAGTGACTTAATGGGTGTCCCAAACCTGCATTAACTCTTGTGGGGTGGCCTTGGAGCTGTACGTGGTGTGGGGGGTGGGGAGGGGCTTCTTCTTCTCACTTTTTAGTGAGAGCTGTTTCACCCCTTTATAGTGTGGAAATGCCCTGATTCCACGTTCCTTCAATGCTGCGCCCTGTTGTGGGGTCCTTTCGTTCTTCTGGATTTGTTTTTCTGTCCCCTTGTGGAGTCCTGTATGCTTTGGTTAGGAGAGATCAAGCAGCTGCTCCTTACTCTGCCACCATCTTCCCTCTTCATTATTTTTAGAATGTTTTGTTGAACTGGTTTCCTTTTGGAGACACAGATCTGCCAGCCATTTGCCCAGCTTTTCCAGCATGGCTCTACTGTAATCAGAAGGAGGGGACGTGACTGAGTCACAGGTCATTTCTCAAGAGAAAATGCACCAGAATGGTGTTTGGTCATCCTGGGAATCTGATGTTGTTTACTTGCTCTGGGAAGGGTTACAGTTAGGGTTAGGTGGAGACAAGTCACCATTTGCTGAATAGTCAATGTGACAGCTAACTTGGCAACCAGAAATGCTCTTCTCCTTCCCACCCTTATCTAAGTATCCCCAATGGCTTTCAAGGCTCTCCTTCCCTGCCACCTCCTACAGGAAGCCTTTCCTAATCACTGCCCCTCTGACTATTTGTACATTTCCCCATAATCTTATGTGAAGATGGCTGGCCTCCCACCACACGCTCTTCCAGTCTTCTTTCTCCCAAGTTAAACATCCCCAGCTCCTTCCACCAATTGTCATATGGTACCAGGCAGGTGCTCCACTCTCCTAGTTGTCTTCTGTATACTCTCCACTCTGAAGCATTCTTCTCATTGTCCAAATTATCTTCTCTTCACATCTTGTATGTGTGTCTGTCTGTGTATCTATATCTATGTCTATGTCTATGACTATGTCTATATCTATATCTGCTTCTATGTCTATGTCTATGTCTATATCTATATCTATATCTATATCCATCTAAATCTATAAATATACATGTAAATGAGTTTGTTTTCCCTTCGCTCTCCCTAGAATGGCAGCTTCTTGGGCATTCTCATTGCTCTCTCTGTACTTCTGGCCAGTCCCTCCCACTTGGAACACTTCACAAATGCTTGTTAGAATGCAGAGATCAGAATTCAGCTTCCATCTTGGTGAAGTTCACATTGGCTCTGAATCTGGAAACAAAGACATGAAGAGGAAAGAACGAGGAGTGTCATGGTGGGGAGGCACTGGAGGCAAAGGGGGAAAGGCCTGTCATTTGGGGTTCACAAAGTTCAGGTTTACAAAGATTGCTCTTTGCAGCAGCTAAGTGGCCCCTGTGACGGAGGATGATTTACAGAAAGCCCAGATCCTAAGAGAGGACGGCCAGAACAGAAAGCCTGCCCCAGGTCACTGAGCGCTTCCTGACACCTGGATGCCTGCCCAGGCCCTGATGTTTAGCCGTGCAGCCCGGAGGCCACTCTTCTCCATGCCATCTCATGAAATCTTGTGCCCAAACGGGCACGAGGCAGCACTCAGAGACCCACTGAGGAAGACCCACACTCGCTGAAAGACCCTGTGAGGAGAGACAAGAAATAGATGGCATGACGTTTGGGGAAGTGTGGAATCTCTCTTTTCCCTGATACAGAAGCAAGAAGTGCAGATCGGGGCCAGGTATTTCCTCAAGCCCCATTTTCTTTTGCTCATCTTTTTCTTCTTGGTCACTATTGGGCTCTCCTTTGAAGCGCAAGACAGCCTGGTGCAGTGGTTCGTGTGGACCAGAGAGCCAGGAAGGCTCTGGTCAATGTGTGGCTCTGAAGGCACTTGTCCCCACCCAACTAATGGCAATCTTCTTCAGAGAGAAGATAAAAAGAATAGCTCTTGGAACCTGCGAGAAGAGAAGGCTCCCCAGAGACTCCTGGGAGGAGAACACATGGGTTGTGCTTTCCTGTCCTCTGCAGAGATGCTGGGTCCCTCTCTGCTTTGAAGCTTCCCTATGGGAAGGAAAAGGAAATTGTTGTGAGAGCTCGTGTAGAAGCAGGATGCAGGGCCCAAAAGTGCGAAAAGAGGACCAAGTCATTGTCTAGAGTGGCTTTATTTCCCCCCTGGGAAAGAAAACATGCACACACATCCGATACTTTTCCCCAAGTGCCTCTCGTGAACTCTCCTCCAAAAGATGATTCATTTTTCTTCTCCACACACACATATATGTGCATATACATGCACATATAGTCTTCAGGACATCATGTCCTTTCCCAGATTGAGCATGGCAGCCAAAAATAGCCCAGGGGTTAGAGTTGGAAAAGGCCTTCCTTCCAGAGTTCCAATTGCTGGGGAATCTGCCCAGTGGAGTTTAGAGGTTAGCCCTGGCCACCAGAATGGTCTTTCACCATAGAAATAGTACGTGGGCTCACAAACAACTGCCCCCCGCCCCCACGGTGATGTCCAAGCATTGCCGTGATGCACATGGTGGGTTGATGAGTTTGCTGCACTGCCTGGGAGTTGGGCTTCTTACCTCACTGTACACTTTGTCCCGAATCATGTGAAATTAGAGTCAGAAGGGAGCCTGGGGAGCCTCCGCTCCAACCTCCACCCCAAAGGGATCTCCACCACGCGTGCTCATGCTCTGTAGCGTACGTGGATCTTAGTCCAAATCAAAACAGACATTTACAACCTGGACAAGACACTCAACGTTATTCAGCCTTGGTTTCCTCATCTGTAAAATAGGGACGACAGGAGCGACAGAAATCAAATGAGATCATGTAGGGAAAGTGTTCTGCAACCCTTAAAATACTGTTACACAGAAGCAGGATTATATGATTTTTTTCTGACAAGTGATCACAGAGCCTTTGCTTGAATGCCCCAGTGAGGAGGCGCCTGTTACCTCCAAACGTGCCCTCTCCACTTTAGGAGGTCTCTCCTGAGCTCGACACTCAAGTTGCCTCTTCGCAGCTTGGGCTCGTTCCCCTTCGACCCAGAACCTTTGTAGATCCCGTCTGTCTGGGCCTTCTGTGTTTATGTAACCCACCAAGCTGTTAAACATGCAGCTTTCTCTGGATCCTGGAGCAGAATGTGAAATTGTTCAGGCCACACACAGATCCCTGGAGCGCTCCTTGGGAGAGCTCCTGCCATGTCGACATTGCTTCTGGGGTCTGGGCTCAAATGGAATGAGGCTAGTCCTTCGTTCAAATGGCACATCCTCAAAAGTCTGAACCCAGCTATCATGTCTGTGGGCAGTTAGGTGGTATAGTACATCGGGTGCTTGGCCTGGAGTCAGGAAGATTCAGCTTCCTGAGTTCAAATCCAGCTTCAGACACTTCTTAGCTGTGTGGCCCTGGACAAGTCACTTAACCCTGTTTGCTGCAATTTCCTCATCTATAATATGAGCTGGAGAAGAAACTGACAAGCCACTCCAGTATTTTTGCCAAGAAAACCACCGATGGGGTCATGAGGAGTCTGACACCACCGAAACGATTCAACGCCAGAAATCTTGATCCTGCTAAGTTTTCTCTACTTCCTGCCCAATGTCCCCCGAGCTCTCTAACGGTCCTTAGAGGTCTCGGACTCGTGGCCTTTCACTGCCCAACTCGCCTGTAGCTTCGCCCCAAAGTGTTAACAAAGGACTTGAGAAGAGACCTGATCACATCCCTCTGGAAGGTCTGGAGCCATTATCATCTCTACTCCTGGGAATTCAGGCTGCCTTCAGCACAAGAGAACACGCTTTTCCGGGCTTCCTCAGAGGGTCTTGGAGGGCTCCTTCGCTTTGTGCCTGTCCCCCCATTTTATGGATGAGAACGCTAAAGCTCTGAAGGTGACTTGCTTAGGGGTGTGTGGTCAGTAAGGGCTGGATTTGAACCCAGATCTGACTCATAGGCTAGCGCTATATGCAGATCACACTGCTGACTCTGAATTGAATTTATGGAGCACTGAAAACACCAGTGGTTTTTTCCACACAAGCCGCTCCCCCATTGTGTCCCCAACAGCTTATCCTCCTGGAGCTGATTTTTTGACCCTAGAATACACGTTGACTCTTTATCCCTTTGAAATTGTCTCTTCTTAGGTCTAATCAGACAGCCTAGCCTGGCAAGATCTTGTTGGAGCCCCAGAGTCATCATCACATGGAGTCGAGATTCCTTCCAGCTTTGCACAGTCTGTAAATCGGATAAGGATGCCAGTTAGACTCTTATCTAGGTCACTGACAAAAATGTTAAACAGTTCTGGGCCACACTGCGATCCCTGGGGCACTCCACTGGAGACCTCCTGCCAAATTGGCATTGGCCCCTTGATCTGCACTGGGGGCAGACCCAGGATCTGAATGGTCTCTCCTATCCCTCGGCTCCTCCTCCCTCTTTTTGGAATTGTCTATCTACTCTTGGAATTCCTCTTTGTTTCTTTTTAATGAATATCTTACTAGGGTGTAGGAGGGAAATTTTCTGTGTAAAACTAAGTCATACCCAGGAGGAATGGCATTAGGACATTTGCGACTAAGTACTCATACACAAAGGGCCAGCTGGGATATGGGTGCAAGGAAAATGACTGGAAAACATGGCGTTAGAAAACAGAAATCCACTTGAAAAAGAAAATCTCACACAGGTTGGAAGTTCCTCAGTGAGAAAACAGAACAGCAGCGTTTTCCTTTCCTTTTCTTTTTTTAGAGGCAACATGTTTTGATCGGGAGCATTTCTAAATATAAAAGGGGGAGACTGATTTAATTAGGTCTAGAGGTAAAGGAAGTTGCTAGAGAAAATGTGTCAAGCCTTTGTTCTCTCACTGCTTCTCTCTCTCTCTCTCTTTCTCTCTCTCTCTCTCCCTCTCTCTCTCTCTTCCTCTCTCTCTCTCTCATCCTCTCTCTCTCTCTCTCTCTCTCTCTCT
>NC_058131.1:724666853-724701848 GCF_016433145.1 Gracilinanus agilis
TCTAAGCTAGGTGGTATGCCTGATTGTCCCAGTCATGTAGACGAGACATTGACTGATGTACCCAAGATCACACAGCTGGAATGTGGTAGAATGAGAAACTGAGGCCACATCTTTTTACCCCCAAACACAGTCCTTTAGTCCTTTGCACTAAATTGTGCTGTTATACTATCATATTTCTCCCTTCCCCTCCATGAAACCCCTCTGCTGCATGATAGCCCTTCCTCTAGCTTCCAAAAACTACAATTTGTTTTAGTTTATTCATTCTACCTCATGGGAAGAATTGGAATAAATAGAACGTTTGCAAAAGCTAAACACATTGTAGTTCTTGCAGTTCTTAGGAGCTCACAATAGTTCATAAAGCTTTAAGGTTTTCAAGGTATTTTATGCACCCCTTTTCTTTCTCTTTAGGCTCTCCTTTCAATTCTCTGGACTTCTTTCTCCACTATTCTCATCCTAGAAAATCCCTCTGGCCCTTCCTCTGATTGGACAGTTTCTCCTGCAGTCTCCTGTGGAAGGACCCAGCCCAGCCATGCTCACTCCTTGAAAGTCTTTCTTTTTTATTTCTATTTCTATTCCTAGAGCTACTATAGTGTAAGGCAGTGATGGGCAAAATGGGCCAGATGAGGCCCCTGAAATGTTCTATCCCTAAGCAGGACATTATTCCTAATCTGATGAATACAATGAGTAGGATCCAATACAATGAAACTTCAAAAGAGTTGCCTTAGAAACAGACTGACAGATGAGCATTTCCTTTCCTTTGGCCCCTCTTTAAAAAGTTTGCCCATCACTGGTGTAAGGAACACAATAAATAATAAAATGCTTGTTGATCTATTGATTCTCTCTCTCTTTCATTCACTCTCACACGCACTCCCATTTTTTCTCTCTCCCCCGATAGATGGATGGATGGACAGACAGAAAAAGAGACAGATAGACAGACAGATAGATACATAGACTGATGTACAAAGAGACAGATAGATAGATAGATAGATAGATAGATAGATAGATAGATAGATAGATAGATACAAAGATAGATACAAAGATAGAAAGATGGGTGGATAGATGGATGGATACATACACACATACATACATACATACATACATAGACAGACAGACGGAAGAATGGACAGATAGATAATCAGACAGATAAATAAATAGATAGATAGAGAGTTGGATAGATAGATAGATAGATAGATAGATGGACACAGATAGATAGATACAAAGATGGATAGATAGAAAGATGGATGGATACATACATACATATATACATAGACTGACAGATGGAAGAATGGACAGATAGACAGACAGATAGATAGATAGATAGATAGATAGATAGATAGATAGATAAATAGATAGACAGATGGATGGATAGATGGATGGATGGATGGATGGATGGATGGATGGATAGATTGATAGCAAGATAGGCATTCAGATAGAGAGAGAGAGATGATGGCTGATAGGTGATTGATAGACACATGTGGAACAGTGGACAGAGCACAGAGCCTGGAGTCATGACAACTTGAGTTCAAATTCAACTTCAGACACTTACTCTCTTTGTGATCATGGGCAAGTCACTTAACCTTTGTTGGTCCTCTTCATCTGTAAAATTGGAATAATAATAGTATCTGCCTCCCAAAGTTGTTATGAGGATCCAATAAGAAATAACTGTAAAGTGTGCCTCCACTCCAAAAACAGTAGCTGTGATTATTAGCTACAGATCTATAAGTGCAGATAAATATAGAATATATATATATACATATATATATATACACATGTTTATGTTATTAACCTGAATATTTTTGCTGCAAATGACTCCTAGTCAAGTCATCAAGTAGTCATTAAATGCCTACTACATAGCAGACACTGCCATGCCCTGGAGTTACAGAGAGAGGCCCCGTCAGAGCTTGCTTTTGTAACATTTGTCTCCCCTGAGCTCACGTGCCCATCCAAGGCGGGTCATGGCTCTAAGGTCAGCCATTCTCTGGGAGGGTTGGCCAGGGAGTCTGAGGCCATGCTGAGCCTTTGGGGCCCTGAATTTTCTGCAGCTTTAGGTCTTTGCTGCCTGACATGTATCATAAGCTCTAGGAGCTGAATTCCCTGCATGCAAATGGCGTCGGGTCACGTATGGACTACATGACACAGTGGGGAGAGTATTGGGCCTGGAAAAGACAGGAAAAGTTCCAGGATAACAACATTCTGGCTTCCCAAGAATTTGGGCATCCAAACGTCTCCGGAGCACGCTGCCAGTGATGCTGAAGAGCCCGAAATGCCACCCTCTCCACATTTGCATTCACACTTATTTACTCTCTTGGAAAATCAATAAATTATTTGTTAGGTGGAGGGAGGTGACATTTTGGTAATGCTGATTATCCCAGGGCTGGCTGGACAACCAAAAAGCACAAAGAACAAAGAGCTAATGAGATTGCCTTCATATCCTTATCCCTTGGGTCAGAGTCAACAAGACACAAGACTAGCAGCCCAGAGTCTTGGGTTCTAGCCCAGTATGGGCACTCATTCACTGTGAAACCAGGAAAAGTCACTTCTTCTCCCTGGGGCTCAGGTCTCTCCCCCCAAATAAGGAGGTGAGGATAGAGAAAGTGCACTGGCTTTTATGTCCAAGGAACTGTATTCAAATCCTGCCTCTCTTCTTTTCTTCCTGCATGACTTTGAGATGGTGATTTCTGCATTATATACTAGATACACACATATAAAACTGAAGGGGCTGGAGTCAGTGATTCCCGACGTCTCTTCCATCTCAAAATCAGCACTGTTTCTAGAAGCTGCGCGGCATTCTGGGGTGCTCAGATGGCTCGCCTGCACTTTCCACCTTTGCTCAGTGATGCCTTTAGTGAGATTCAGTGTCTGAAATGTCTCCAAGACGGCTCTCGCTCTAACATATGGATCTCAGCCTACTTTTCCTATTGCCAAACAAATGCCAAGGCATCACCTTCGTTCAGGAGGGGCAGGTCAAATTTGAACAAGCTAAAAAAAAAAGTGGGGGGAATGAAGGCAGGAATAGACAAAGGAAACCCCAGATAAATACGTAAATGATAAACATATACAAACATAGATGTGCTACATAGATAAGCAAACAGCTGAATGGATCAATCATCTAAAAGATACAACTACAACAATAGCAACAAAAAACTAAGTGGGGAAATTGAGTTTACCATTTTGTCAAGTTCTTAGGATGTCTGTGACTAGCCTTCAGTACAGGAGGCCCTAAAGGCATTCACATTTAATGCTTAAAATGGCATCAATGGGGCGACTGTCTGTATATAGACAAGAAGGATTGCAATAATGAATAATAATAATAGAGATGTGGTGGAAGGTTCTAATTCCCTGTTTAATCATCTTTGCTGACTCACTTTCTGAATCTCTTACAGAGGCTCCATGGCACAGTGGCCAGAGCCAATCTCTGAGTCTGGACAACCTCCGTTCAAGTCTTTATATGGACTGCTTATGAGACCCTGGGCAAGTCACTGTTCCAGATACATCATTAGCTCCAGAATCTGTAGAATTCTTATTGACCCGCATCAGTGAAGGAGTGCCCTACTTTGACGGACTCCTATATTCTAACCCCCCTTTCCTCTACCCAGGTACCTTAGTTCCAGATGACCAGTCCCTGGCATTGTTGTGTATCTTAAGAGCAATTGCCTCCTTAGTCAAGGAACTTGGCTATTATCCAGATGCCACTAAAAAAATCTTCCCTTCCATCTTAGAATCAATCTTGTATTGTTTCTAAGGCAGAAAAATGGTAAGGGATGGACAATGGGGGTTAAGTGACATTCTCAGGGTCACACAGCTAGGAAATGTCTGAGGGCAGATTTGAACCCAGGACCTGCCATCTCTAGCCTGGCTCTCAATCCACTGGGGAGCACCCAGCTGCTCCCTAGAGGCCATTTTTCTATTTCTTAGTTTTCCAAATGCTCCTTTGTAACCTTTCTAGCATTGAGATACAGTGATTGGGCTCAGCCTTAGGAGGTCCAGTTCTGTTCCTCACTTCCTGCACAACCTGGAGTGTGTCAGTTCCTCTCCTGGGACCTCAGTTTCCTCCTCTGGGGAAGAAAGTCAAGCTGAACTAGATCCCTTTCAGCTCTCCTTCTGTGATTCTCTGATTCCAAGAAATGAATATTCGGAGCCTGAAGCCAGGTGGCTTTTGCTCTTCCCTTTGTGCAAACCGAACACCAGGGAAGACTCTTCCTCCCAAATCCATGAAGCACCTACTGGGCGCCACGTGCCGGGGATGCACATGAAAAACAAAAGGCCCTTTTCTCAAGGAGCTTCCTGAGGGGTGTCCAAGTGAGGGGAAAAGAACAGCTAAATCAACGTTAAACGCCCCCAGTCATACCAGAGGAAAGGAAGGTGGGAGCTATGGGGTGACTCCACCAAAAACCCACCCCAGTGAGGCGAGCAGAGATCAGATCGGAACACTCCGCCTCAGGTTCTGCGGGCTCAGGATTCTGCATGATCTGGCTCGTTCACCTCCTTTTTGTTTGTCGTCTCCTTGCGGACCTCAGCATGAAAATTCATGTTTCCAGAAGTGGAAATTACCAGGGAGCCATGAGGAGAGGAGAGGAAAACAAAGTCTTTGGGGGTAGCCAGGAGAAAAATGAGTCACCCCTCCGGAGAGGGCCGGCGCTGCTACGCTTTCCAGACCCATCTGACATCCTGGAGAAATGAAGATGGTCTGGATATTGTTTGGTTCGAGATTGGACTCGGGGCCTGGGGAGTGTTTATGGGAAGCACACGGAACCTTTGGATGCCCACCAACACTAACAAACAGCGCGGCAAGTCCACATGGGGGGATTTTCTGTGCAAGAATCATTCGGTAAATTTGCGGCTTGGCTCGCTCCTCCATTTTGAGAATTTCCCTCACTTCAAAGCCAAACTGAGGCTTCGCCTTTCCATCCGGCGGTCGAGATGTCTGTCGGCCCAGCGAAGGTCAGAGGAGCCTCGCACAAAGTCTCTTTACTTTCTTCCTCAGAATAATGGCCCGTGTCCTTCCTTGGCAGGCTGCTATTTCTTTTCAGGAGGGAAGCCAATAATCGGAGGGAATGGGCCAAGTGATGGATGCCGCCCGCCACCGCCCGCCCCCACCATCTCCCGCGCAAACTCCTCTTCAGCATCCAAATCTCCACTCGCTTCTCCCAGAGAGGTTACTTCCAGGCCCTACAGCCTCTCTCTTCCACCTAATACCTCCGAGCTCTTTCTGAGGGAATATTTAATTCCTAGCCTTAGGCTTCTTCTGCTCCTCAGTACAATCTGAGCTCTGGAAGGTAAAGGTTGGGGACTTCTGTAGCCCAGGCAAGATTTCTATCTGCTGGGAGAGTAAGTGATCAGCCCTGGTGGGTTTCTTCCAGCACCAGCCTGGGCTTGATGTGGAGGGAAGCATCCCCGGGGCTCCTGCTGCCCGTCCTCAGCATCTTCTGTGCCCTGCGGCTGCTCTGGCCCCCTGACCCCGGAGGCTCGGGTCATCTCGGCTACCATCCGTGGACAGCTAGTCAGGCACCGATCAGGAGGCCTCTCTCTTTCCTCCCTGTCTTAATGGTATGAAAGCCGCATCTCCCCCGGCATCCTGGGAGGCAGCGGCGCTTCTCCCCGAATCCCTGCCCCCACCCTGGACCTCTAGGGTCTGGGACACAGTAGGTGAGCCGTAAACATTTGCCGAATTTAAATCAATCATTGAATCACCTAATTCAGCCCCTGGTCTTAAAAGAGACTCAGAGAGGGGAAGAGACTTGCCTAAATCCCAGCAGCTACTATAAGACAAAGTCGGGATCCAGAGTCGCCGCTCGAGTTAAAGGAAAGAGACTGGGGAGACGTGGGACGGGCTGGGACGGGAGACAAAGAGACGAGCAGGTATGACTCAGATAAAGACAAGGAAGCAGGCACTGTGGGGGCCTGGGAGGGGAGGCTGTCTTATCCCACTGTTTAGAATCCATGAATAAATACTTTGAGAATCGTGACATCATCAGGTGCTCCCTTGGCCCAGAACCCCATCCTTCAGTGCCTTACCTGACAATCCACATGATTTGCTGGGCTGAAAAGGCAGCGAGGATCAATACTGAGCAATGAGCCCCCTGAACTCAGTTGGACCACCCGATAGGCCAGTGATTCCCAAAGTGGGCTCTACCGCCCCCTGGTGGGTGCTGCAGTGATCCAGGGAGGCGGTGATGGCCACATATTTTTTTTTTTTGTATTACATTCTATTCTGAGTTCAATAAATATTTTCATAATTTCCAGGGGCCGCTAAGTCATATTTTTTTCTGGAAAGGGGGTGGGATGCCAAAAAGTTTTGGGAATCGCTGCTATAGACGATTGGCACAGGGACTGTCGCTTTGCTTGCATTAATCAATCAGAACGCATTTATGATGTGCCTACTATGTGCCAGGCACTGTATCAAGACTGTATCTAGGGGCAGCTGGGTAGCTCAGTGGAGTGAGAGTCAGGCCTAGAGACAGGAGGTCTTAGGTTCAAACCCGGCCTCAGCCACTTCCCAGCTGTGTGACCCTGGGCAAGTCACTTGACCCCCATTGCCCACCCTTACCAATCTTCCACCCATGAGACAATACACCGAAGTACAAGGGTTTAAAAAAGAAAAAAAAAAAAGACTGTATCTAGACTTGGGATTCCAAAAGACTGACTGGCTAGAACACTGGACTGAACGAAAGGCAATAGCCCTGGACACAGATAACTATAATGGCTTGTGCTTAGGAACCCCAAAACAAGATGGGGGAGCCTTCATTATCGGAAGATATGAGGGCTATGGTGGACTTCTAGCTCCTGGGTCAGTGGTGTGGTCTGGCAGCCAGGAAGGCTCAAGTAAATGGATTGTACTGAGGGAGGCCAGACGTTCAGGAACAAGGACGTGGTAGTTCTGCCCTCCTGGGCCCTGGTCCGGCAAGTTCAGTTGTGGGCAGCTTTGTGTAGAAGAAATCTGAGAGAAGGGACAGTGCCCAGAGGAGGACACGTGATGGGGAAGGGCCTCGAGTCCATTCCACGCAGGAAGCGACTGAAGAACTAGAGGAGACTTGGATGGCATATAAAAATTGCCTTCAGATATTGGATGGGCTGGCAGAGGAGAAGGCATCAGATGTTTCCTGCTAGGCCCCAGAAGGCAGAATTATGAGCAACGCAGAGAAGTTTCAGAGATCCAGCAATAGAGGGAAAATGAGTAGACAAACAGAACCCCCCGACAGCGGGAGCTTTGCCAAAGTGAGATCTTGCCCGGAGAACCGATGGTGACGGCAAAGGCTCCGCTGGATGCCTTCAAGACGAGAGTGGATGGCCGGTCATTGGATTTGTTAGGATAAGAATTCTTCGGGGTAGGGGTTGGCCTGTCTCAAGTCCCTTCTAGTCAAGATTCTGGGCAGATTCCTGGCATAGCTGGCAGCACCTCTGAGGACAGGAGGTCACCTGGGTGCCAGACCAAGACATTAGAGGAAGACGTTCCTGCAAGTACCAACCTTAGCTGTTCTCTGAAAACACGGTGTGCTTCATTCAGCACTGCTGAGAGACAACAAACACCCGGATCTCTAGGATCGGCCTTGCAGGAAGAGCTGAGGTGAGCTTCCCTCCTGGCTAGCTTTGTTAAAAGCTAAAGGCTACAAGACAGAACTCTTTCCTAGAGCCGTGACAGCACATTCAAGGAACCCTTTGAGAATTGGGGCAAGGGTTGGTGGTAATGTTCTTCCATTCCCCTCCTGGCTCTCTGGGGACACCCCCTCTCCTCTTGCCCCTGGAGTCCCCCTAATCATCTTTTACTTTGTTCCCCCCCAAGTCCCTTCTGCTCACAGGAGCAAAGTATAAAAGCACACACAGATTTCCTGTGGATTCAAAAGCAAGAAAGACAACAAAAAGCCGGCAGATGCTGATTTCCCTGCTTAACTGCACTGATTTTCGAGTGTTTTCCAGCGTTTGTCTCCCAAGACACCCACCTGACCTCTCCTGCTCTCCAAAATTCTCCCCATTGTGGCCCAAATGTCACCAATCACGTGAAGCTGTTCCAGGCCGTGAAGATGTGTTGTAAATAAATCAAGGCTCTTACCCTCTGATCTTAACTCTTTCCTTCCCCTCGAGCATCTGTCAGTTTGCCTCAATTCAAGGCCCTTCCTTAGCGAAAGGCTTTGTTTGCTTGCCTGCTTCTTTTTTAGGGTTATTTCATTTTGATTTTCCTTGGGGCAATCTCAGGATGAAATAGGAACGCCTTTCTTGGTACTCAGTTCAGTGAAAAGAAGCAAAGAAAATCACGGGTTGGAATGTGGAGGCAAAGTTCTTCCCCGGAATTCTATGGATTACGTTCTGATGTCCTTCACAGTGCTGACATTCTGTTCTGTGTTGTCAGGCACTCTTAGTGCTGACATTCTCTGTCCCAAGGACCAGCCAGTGCTCATCCGCCATTTTCCAGGTGCTCTCTTAGCAGCTCTCACATCCAATGTTCGGAGGTGCCGCCTAACTGACATTTTCCGTTCTAGGTCCTACATTTTCTCTCAGCTTTAAGAATCTTCAACCAAGGATTATTCTAGCCCTGCCCTTCTAGATTCTAAGATTGATCTCTGCCCTCCAGTCCCCAGCTATGGCATTCTAGGTTCTGTCTTCCCAAATCCCTCCTAGCTTGGAAAGAACATGTTTTGAGACTCCTTCTAGTTCTGATGTTGTCATCCTGATTTTACTATCAGAAAAAAAATTGTTTGGAGCAAGAATTAGAACTAAGTTTCAAGGTCAGTTAGTACCAAGACAAGGATACAGCACAGTGCGATAAGCTAGCTGCACCCTCGGGAGAGAAATATCTATCGCAAGGTCAAATGGATCTACATTTGTTTTTACCTTGATTCTCATCAGAATGAATTAAATGTAACAATAACAACAATAATAATAACAATGATGTTTTAGGTTTCATAGCATGTTCTACTACATTTTAGTGTCGGTACCTCATAGTGCTCCCGTGAGTCAGAGAAATGATTATTATTCCCATTTCACAGATGAAGTAACTGAGTCAGAGAGTTGATTAAAATCAAAACAGGAGCAGATATTGAAGGTGGGATTCCAAATAAGAAATTTCCTGAGCAAAACTAACTTGACATTTTGATTTGGTTCTCAGTCCCACATCTCCTAGAAATAAGGAGGTTGGATTAGAAGAGCTTTAATGTCCTTCAAGTCCTAAATATACATTCCTAGGATTATGGAAAGACAAAGAAATATAGCTGTAGTTGGAAGATTAAAAATTGATATCCAAATACTCCAAGTATATTTTATAAAGTTTATTAAAAATAACTTGAAGTAAAGGGGGAAAAAAGAGGTAGAGTCAAGAGGGAGCTAACCCAGCCATGGTTGAGAGAGAAAAGAGAGCGAGGGCCGGGTCACACACACTTATCTATACAAGGTAAGCTCACAACTTGGGGACTAAAAGGAAAGGGATGCTGGGTAATGTAGTTCAGGGGTACAAAATTTCTATATAGATAGTGCAGCAACTTGCTGACATAAATAGCTAAAACCATTCTAGTTCTTTGGATTATTTCATTATGATTCAGGGTGAGGAAAATGATTTTACATCACATGAAACACCCATTTATTTGACTCTGTGATCAAAGTCAAAGCCAAATTGTGCCTTTGGAGATGTGCTAAGGTTGTTGGTTTATCTTTCTTCTCCTTTTCTTTTTTCTTCCTTTTTCCTTTCCTTTTCTTTTCTTTTCCTTTCCTTTCCTTTTCCTTTCTTTTCTTTTCTTTTTCTTTTCTTTCCTTTCCTTTTATTTTTTTCTATTCCTTGCCTTCCTTTTCTTCTTCTCTTTTCCTTTTCTTTTCCCTTTTCTTTCTTTTCTTGTCCTTTAACCTTTCCTTTTCTCTTCTTTTCTTCCTTTTTCATTTCTCTCTTTCATTTTTTCTATAGCTTATCTGCAAATCTGGAGGTGGCCCCAGGCATTTAGGGAGCTCCAAGATTGCTGAAGGGTATTTGATTCCTGAGACAGCATCATCTGATTACTGCCTCACTGAGAATTTAATATAACTTGGAGAATGTTTGGATAAAATTCTCTGGTGTGATTCTTGCTTGATGCCATGCTCCAGCTTGCCATGTCTCTCCTGAAGCTAAGATGCCCTGGCCAAAAAAAATGGAATAAAATAATATGCTATATGTGTTTTTCTATGAAATACTAAACAACAGCCAACATTCCTTCCTCACCTAAAGACTTGCTGGATTTTCTCTCGACTGCCTTAGAGCTCCTGTTCACTTTTTTAATAGGAAAATTCTGTGAGCTGAGAAAATTCCTGCAGAGCAGAACTTCACTGTGGAACAAACCACTGGGTTTTAATCTTGCCCTCCCCGGGACTATGTAGAGCTAGATTCCTTTGTTACTGTACCATATGAACAATTTGGAAGCAAAATGAAAACTCATTAAGAAGGATTTTGAAGTTCTTAATTTTGTCTTACTTTGTTTGCAAGGAATCTGAAGAATCAGCTGGAATTTGAGGCCACAGGTATGCTGGAGGCCAGAGCAATTGGTAGAGCAGCCGGTACTGGCAGCAAAAGCATATCTCAGATAGGAGCCTATAGCCATAGGAACTAGAGCCATTATCATTTTTCCTTCAGTCTGCAGGATATTTTCTCCCTTGTTTTCTAGATTCTCTAAACTACAGTATGCAGACTAATGCTATGTTAAATCAAGTAACATCACTCCCTCCTCATTTAAGACAATGGTTTTTGCTGTCATTACGGCTTGTCTTCATATAAGCTAAAAACAATTAGTCTAGATCGGCTGTTACCATGGTCTGAAAAACAAGGCAGGAAATATTTGGATTGTATCTAGATCCGAAGAGATGGTGATAAATGTAGAGACAGAGATAAAGAGAGATCGAGATAGAGTTAAAGAGATAAACATCAATGACTTGTGTCAAATGAGGCAGATACAGGATGGTAAATGATTATCCAAGGCATTAGCTTCCATTATGGAGGATGATTTTCCCAAGTATCAAGTCAAAGCAAGATTCCTTAGAGATTTGAAGATTCTGCTGTTGCTCGTATTTGCAGATGCCACAGTGGTAATCACAAGAACCTTCCAATTTCCCAGGTTCACAACTCTGGAGTCATTCTGGAGTCTTCCTGAATGTTCATCAGCTATATCCAGTCAGTGGCCCAATTTCGTTGGCATAATCTCACCATTCCCTGCATCTGTCCCCTTCTTTTCTTCACACAACCCCATTACTTCTCATACTGGTATTTTAACAGTATCTGGAATTGCCCAGCTCCCAGCCTTTCCTCCCTCTCCAATTCATCTTTGAAGCAGCTGTTGAAGTCATTTGCCCAATAATTGAGTCTAACTATGTCACCTAGCAGTTCACAGTCCTTCAATGGTGTCCTATCAATTTAAGCTGCAAATTTCTCAGATTAGCATTTACATCCCTTTCCAATCCTTCTTCAGCCTCTTTTCTCAAACTTATTATGAGCATCTACTCTTTCTTCACTCTCCTTCCAAACAAATTAGTCCATTAGCTTCTAACTAACCTCAGTCCAACATCTTCTACCATGATGCTTTTGCATGGCCCGTGCCTGAAATATCTTTCTCACTCCCACAATTTATAATCCCACTTTCTTCAGTCTTAACTTTATGTCACATGCACATGACTGTGTCTCTGTCTGTTTCTGTGCCCACATTCAAACTTATGTTCATGCCATGTATGGATGGACTTGGAGGTAGATGGGTAGGTTTGAGCTCCAGCTTTGCCATTTCCTATATGTACAACCATAGATGTATATCTCTACTGCCAAGACAATAAAAAATAAACAACAACAATCATAATTCAGACACATATAAAATAGACACACATGCACACATTATATTAATTTTCCTAAAACATGTCAAGATTCATATCATGTACTAGATCTAGTCGAGGCCATCCATTTTTTCTAAGGAAAATTAAACCAGTTTCCAGTGACTTGCCCAAGGTGCCCTATGTGAAAAACAGCAGGGAAAAGATCCGAGGCCAGATGTTGGATTCCAAATCCATTGTTCTTGTGAACTTGTAGTTGTGTCTATGCATTAATATTATATGAGTATAAATACCAAAAGATAGGAAAGGGAGGGGATAAATATTCGTTAAGTATTTTCTATGTGTTAGGAGCTGCACTAAATGCTTTATATATATTTCCTTTGAGACCAAGGAGGACAAGAAGAAAAGGGGAGGGAGAGACAGAGTCAGAGAAAGAGAGAAATAGAGAGCCAGAGAAATAGAAACAGACAGACAGACAGACAGAGAAAGAAAAAGACAAAGATAGAGATTGAGGAACAGGGACAGAGATAGAGGCAGGGAGGGGACTGCCTGACAGAGTGGGAACAGTAATTGGATCCAATAGCAGGAAGGGCCCCCTTCTGACTTATTTGGGAGATTTATGGCTTTTCTTCACTTCTTTTCTGGATCTCACTTTCCTTTATATTTGTCAAATGAGGAGGTTGAATTGGGTTATCTCTTATATCCCTAAAATGTTCCAGCACTGAATCCTGTTTTCTTACACTGACATACATAATGCCATAGATCCTCCAAGAGCAAGTCACACACCTTGGGCTGCCACCCAGAGAGGGGTGGAGGGTTCACCTTTCTGTCTCTTGCCACAGCCTCCTTTGGCTTACTTGGGCTCCAAGACCTCTGACGGTAAAATGGTTGGTCTGGTGAGGAGTTCCCCGGGGCAGTTGGAACAAAGGGAAAGTGATTGGTGCAGACAGAGACTGAACTCCCAACCTTGGCCTCATTAGAGCATTATTCTAGTTAGTGATATACTAATGTACCTTTTTTTTCCAATGGATACTTCTTTGTGAGATCTATTTTATACCAATCACCCCAACCAATTACAATTCCCATCCAAGTGAGCAATCACTGATATATTGAGGGCAATCAGCCCAGGTGTCATTATTGGGTCAGGAATTTTCTATTGAGGGAGTCTATCACTGGCTGATAGGAGGAAGCCAGAAAGGCCCTGATGTGTCCCCATGGGCTATAAATCATCTCAGCTTGTTCTTGAAGGATATAATGATGACAGCGTAGCCATGCTTGGGAGTGGCAGACATAGCTCAGGAAATGGAAGGTGGAAAACTCTCACTTTGTATTTTCCTCATTCTCAAGACTGTTCTTGGTGTCTGGAAGTCCAGAACAGTGTTTTTTGATTCTAACACTTCTCCTCTGTCTCTTTTGTCACCTGGCCTTGTTGCTCAAGAACAATGACCTTTATTCAGCTGACAAATGGTTAAAGGTTATGAGCAAGCATTTTTCAGACGAAGAAAGCAAAACTATCAATAATTATATTAAAAATGTTCTTACTCCCTTTTGATTAGAAAAATGCAAATTAAAACAACTCAGAGGTACCACCTCCTACCTATCAATTGGCCAATATGACAGTAAAAGAAAATGATAAATGTTGGAGGGGATGTGGAAAAATTGAGATGTCAATGCATTGTTGGTGGAGTTGTGAATGGATCTAGCCATTTTAGAGGACAATTTGGAACTGCGACCCAAGGGCTATAAAACAATGCATACTCTTTGATCCATATTCCAAGGTCAATATTCCAAGGAGATTTAAAAAAGAAGGATGGGAAGGACTTGCACAAAAACATTTACAGGTGCCCTTTTTGTGGTGGCAAAGAATTGGAAATTGAGGGGAAGTGCATCAATTGAAGAACGGATAAACAATTTGTGGTACATGATGGTGATGGAATGCTATCATGCTGTGGGAAATGATGAACAGGAGGAAAGACTTCAGAAAGAGCTGGAAAGACTTACATGAACTGATGCTGAGTGAAATAAGCAGAACCAGAACATTGTACACAGTAACAGCAATACTGTGGAACGATCAAATGTGATACACTTAGCGGCCCTCAGAAGTACAATGATTCAGGAAAATTCTGAGGACTTATGAAAAAGAGAAAGAAGTGCTGGAGTAGCAAAGCAGATGAAACATATGATTTATCATTTCTTTATTTGTGTTTATGTTTGAGGGTTTTAGTTCTATATGATTATTTACTTACAAAAATGAATAATATGGAAATATGTTTTGTATCATAATACATGTATTACCCAGATTGAATTGCTTGTCAGCTCTGGGAGGAGGGAAGGAAGAAGGAAGGGAGACAATATGGATCATATAACTTCAGAAAACTTAGTTAAAAAGTAGTTATTACATGTAATAGTTAAAAAATAAATTTAAAAAATGACCTTTGGTTCTTTCTCTCTGCATTGATCTGTGACGTGAAACTATGGATCTGCCCATTGCTAAAGTGTTTCTGAGGAGTTCATGGAATATAATTATCCATAAGGCAGATCCTTCATAAACCATGAACCTTATATTAATAAGCCTGAAATATACTAAATTTAAACAAAGCAACTAACTCCACAAGACAGTTTAGAGAGAGAGAGAGAGAGAGAGAGAGAGAGAGAGAGAGAGAGAGAGAGAGAGAGAGAGAGCATTATTATATAATTATAGAATAGTTCAAAATCTCCTAAAACTGATTTAGACCAAGAATCCCAATTCAGACATTGACTTTGGTTTTAAGTTAATGATCTTTTTGAGTATTCCCAGTCTCTTTCTTTATCTTAATATTGGCATTGGATTGCATGAATGAATGTTGGGGAAAGCAAAAAAGATGAGAACGGTTTCCCTATGTTTGAAAGCCTTCGACAGATTGGCCCATTGGGTAAGGTCAGCTATTTTTTCAAAAGTTGCCTCAAGACTAATATTATTCTAAGCACAAGGGTTTGGTGAAGAGGATGGGGTGGATGTTTGCAGAAGGAAGCAGAGCACTGACTTTGAAAGAATTCAATCCAGTTCAATTCAACAAACAATCTTTAAGCTCTGATATGGGTAAGTGCCCTTCCCCAGGCTCATCTGTTCCTCGCCTGTTTTAGCAAAGCCAGAGAGCAGAGAGTGAATAGGAAGCCTTGCTCTTACTCACTTGCAAACAAGAGTCATTCTTCTACCCAGTGTTCTCAACCACTAGACACTCTACTTTCGAAAGCTTACAGCCTGAGATGGGCACATCTGTGACCACTTTGTCTCAGCCCTTGGAGCACTGAGCTCCAAGGGAGGAGCGGAGGAGACTGAGGTCCATAGCCTGACCCCAACAAAGGTCAAGGAGTTGGCCTCAGTTAATCATAGTGCCCTGCTAGTCCTCTGACAAGATCGTCAAGGGGATTAGCCAAGTGAACGTGGATGAAACAGCACAAATCAAGGCTATTTGGCCAATGTTCAGAAAGCTTGTCCACTCAAGTTTGAGATTGCTGGGAAGAGTCTTTGTGCAGGATTTACCAGATGCTCCCAGTAGCCCAGATGGGCTCATCATTTTTCTTGGCTCTCTCTAGGAGAGATCAGAAGGTAGATTTGATGATGGTGTTAGAGGAACTGTAAGGTGAACACCACACCCAGGATCAACGAAAAGGTCACCTTGGTCTCCAGAGGAAAACCTGTGCATAGCATCAGTGTTTAAAGTCAAAGGGCCAACAACCTCATTTTACAAAAGGGGAAGCAGAATCAGCCTAAAGACTTGAAGTTCCTTGCTCATCCATGATCACTCACATAGTATGTGGCCAAGTTCGTTAACTGCCCTTTGACTCAGTTTCTACATCTGAGAAATGGAGAGTAAATAAGAGCAGGTAGCCCTTGCCTCTCAAGGCTAGAGGAACAATCAAATGAGATGAAAAGATACACAAAGTGTATTGGAAACTAGAGAGTGTGCAATATAAATGTCAACTCTTGTTATTTCCTCATCTTTGTAATAAAGGGCCTGGACTAACTAGTGACTAACTAGTCTATTTTTCTTCTGCCTTTGCCATGCTAGCATCCTTTGGTCCTTAAGGAGATTATAATCCAAGAAAGCAGAGACGGGAATATCAGTATATAAATAGCTCCGAGGTCCAGCGTGGTCCAGCAGGGAAGAGCCAGCCTCAAAGCCATCCCTTGGCTCAAGTCCCAGGGCAGATCCATTCTGGCACGCCCTTAACTCCTCTGTTCTCTAGGCAGGTCTCTTAGACTGGACATTGAAAAGAAGGGTTAACCTGCCATGGAAGACTGACCTTCGTCATCTGAGAGGCTCCTATATCAATCAAATCCCAGGTTCAATCCCAGCCCTGCGAGCAGCATAGATCATAGGGTACAGACAGGGCGATGGGGAGGAGAAAGGGTCAAACCTTGAGTCTTCAAGTACCATTTCTGACACTTAGGTCATCGGGGTGACCCTGGGTAAATCAATCTACCTCTCTCCCAGGCAAGTCTTGAAAACTGCAATTTGCTGACTAGTAGCTGATCTGCTTTGGAAGAGAGGTTCCATTAGGAGAAAGCTCTAAAAGGGAGACATTCAGAGTTCTGGATCGTGTGTGCGTGTGTGTGTGTGTGTGTGTGTGTGTGTGTGTGTGTGTGTGTACAGCGAGGGTCCTGATGCATGTAAATAATGAATCCTCAGAAGTGGCCACATGTATTTGAACCATACGATTTACTATTATAATTATGTAAAATATGGTTGGTTCTAATCGAATGGAATTTTAGGAGTGCAGAAACAAATAACATCTCTTCAAAGGATTCATCTGCACTAATCTAGACACATGTAGTACAGCCTTAGAAACATATACTATGCAAACATATACACACATATTGACATACACATATATAAAGACACATGTGAGAGGCGAAATGCCCTAATGATGGAAAAGCTGCTCTCAAAATCTGGAAGACCCGGGTTCAGGGGCTTCACCGGGCTCTCCGAAAGGTGAAGAAGTCACAAGTCTGCACATTTCAGCAGCACCACCTCCAGCATAGACCCCTTACTCAGGGTATACTCAGTGTGGTCCAGCTGCTCTCTTCCCAATGCGTTATTCTTTTTCATAAACCAGTTAGGTTTTTTTTTTTCAGCCCCTCCTTCCCCTCCTCACCCATAGAAGGCATCATCCAACAAACAGTTATGTAACGCAGATTATGTCTTAAGTGTTTCCACTTCTCTGTTCATTTTTTGGAAGCAAACATTTGCAAGTTATTCTTTAATTATTAAACCTGCAGCTGTATATAATGTTCTCTTGGTTCTAACTAGTTTCGCTCTTCATTATATCATAGTTATTTTGAGGTTTTAAAAAATCCATCTGCTCATCATTTCTTATGGTGCAATAATGTTCCATCGCAATTATACACCACAATTTGTTTAGCCGTTCCCGAACTGATGGCCATCCCTTCAGTTTCCAGTTCTTTGCCACCACAAAGAACTGTTATAAATATTTTGGAACATACAGGTCCTTTCCCCCTGATCTCCTTGGGAAATAGACCCAAAATGGCATTGCTGAGTCTAAGGGGATATATAGACACAGTTTTGTAGCTCTCTGGGTGTCATTCCAGAATGTGCTTCAAAACAGTTGGATCAGTTCACAGTTCCACCAAAGATGTACTGTATAAGTTGACTGTATTAGCTGTCCCCACTTTTCAATGTCCCCTCCAACATTTCTCATTTTGCCCTTTTGTCGTTTTAGCCAATCTGTCCAGTGGGAAATGATGCCTCAAATTGTTTTGGTTTGTATTTCATTAATCAGTAGTGATTTAGAGCATTTAAAAAATATGGCTCTGATTTTTTCAGCTGAAAATACTTTTTGTCCTTTGAGGGATTGCTCTTATTCCTAAAATTTGACAAAGTTCTCTATATGTTTTAGATATGAAATCTCTATTTGAGAAACTATCTAAATTTTCCCCCTGATTTTCTGTTTTCCTTCTAATCTTGGCAACATTTGCTGTATTTGTATAAAGCTTTTCAATTTAATGCACTCAAAATGATCAATTTTGCATTTCACAATGCTCTCCATCCCATTTACTCATATATTCCTAACCTCTCCAGAAATCTGATAGGTAATATATAGCATGATCTTCTAATTTGCTTATATCTCTTTTTACATCTAGGTCATATATCAATATTTTTACTTTCATAAATTTTTTTCCAGATTACATGTCTATATACATTCTTAACATTTTCCGATATTTTGTAATTCATGTTTCTCTCTCTCTCTCTCTCTCTCTCTCTCTCTCTCTCTCTCTCTCTCTCACACACACACACACACACACACACACACACACACACACACACACACACACCCCTTCCCCGTCCCCAAGAAAGGGATGTCTTTCTGTTGTTTTTTTTTTTTTTTTATTATCTTGTCTGTCGTTTTATATGGCATAATAGTATTCCATTACAATCAGCCATTCCCCAACTGATGGACATCCCTTTAGTTTCCAGTTCTTTGACAGCACAAAAAAAGAGCTGTTCTATATATTTTGGTACAAATAGGTTCTTTTTCCTATTCTTTATCTCTTTTGGATACAAACCTAGTAGTGGTATTGCTTGGCCAAAGGATATGCACAGTTTGATGGCCCTTTGGGCATGGTTCCAAATTGCTCTCCAGAATGGTGGCATCAGTTTGCAATTCCAATGGCAGTGTATTAGTGTCCCATTTTCCACATCCCCTCTAGTATTCATCGTTTTCCTTTTTTGTCATGTTAGCCAGTCATGTATAGTCAGGGAGTCTATGGACTCTTTGGAGAGCACATTTTTGGAGAGTAGTTGATTACAATAATGCATGTTGACTACCATGAAAAGATGGGGATGTAAACAATTTTTTGCATTTCTTCCACTTCCATTTTGGAGCAAAGATGGCTTATGTTAATAACTCAGGTTGAAGTCATTAAGGTCATTTGAAGTTGTTTATTCTCATCTTTAATGTTCCACTTTGACAATGATTTTGACTCTTGCCTGGTTGATGGTCTAATTCCTTAAGACAGTTCATTCTGATATGCTTAGCCCCTCATTACCAGTGATTTTCTACATGTAAAGTGTGGTCAAATTCTATTTGTTTCTCTCTCTTCCCTCCCTCCCTCCCTCTCTCTCTCCTTTCCTTCCTTCCTTCTTTCCTTCCTTCCTTCCTTCCTTCCTTCCTTCCTTCCTTCCTTCCTCCTTTCCTTCCTACCTATTGCTATGTCTCGATTTCTGTCTCTCTCCTTTCATCCTTAAGGGAATGATTTTGATCCATATTCACCATTCCCATCAGCTTCTGACTTTACTACCAACATCACAATATATAGAGATGGTGAGACTTTGCCTTAGTCTATGAGCTGGTCTTTGTTGTGACCATCTTCACATTGAGGATGCCATACATCAAAGAATATTGTGGTTTGGTTTGGAGGATCTTTTCTAGCTTCCTTTTTTCTTTCCTAAAGGATCTAACCAACTTAGTCCAATAAAGCAGATGATCACATATCCTCTCTCTCTCTCTCTACTTTAGATAGGCAGGCAGACAGACAGATCTGTTGTCATTCAGTCTCTTTCAGTAATGTCTGACTCTTCATGACCCTAGTGGGGTTTCCTTGGCAAAGACCCTAGAGTAGTTTGCCATTTCCTTCTCCAGCTCATTTTGAAGATGAGGAAAGTGACACAAGCAGGGTGAAGTGACTTTCTCAGAGTCACACTGCTAGAAAGCGAGGCCAGATTTGAACTCGAGAGGATGAGAGTTCCTGACACTAGACTTATGCTCTATCCATCTAGCCCAATAGAGAGCAGATGGAAAGAAATAAAGCTATATACTCTTTCATTCAGATGTGTTTCTCTCTATATATGTGTGTATGTTTTTTCACACCAGTGGCACTCCGGTTGATATCTGGTGATGTTTACGGGAATCAGAATTTTAGAGAATAACAGTAAGATGATCCCCTCCCCTATTTTAGGAAACGGATATTTGTTTCTGGCAACTTTTTAAGTGTTGTTTCCCCTCCAGCCCCCACCTGACTTCAGTAGTGGGTAATAAGTCTCTTTAGTGTTATTATAATAAATGAAGATGGGAAACATGAGTTAACAGAGTGAATGATCCTGATCTGGGATCTTATTTGGCTAAGTTCAGTAAGTTATCCTGGAGGCTAATTAATTCCATTGGGCCTTTTGGAAGCATTTGGGGCCCAGGAGGGGGAACTGGTAAATTCCCCCCTTTCTTGAGTTCATGCACCTTCCCCAGGAGCCTCTATTGATACTCTGAATGAAACTCATCTCCCTTCCCCGGAGAATCAGTCCAGTTGAGGATTCCAGCATATTGCAGAATAGTCTTGTTTCGTTTTCCCTATTACTTCTTCTCTAGAATGTTTGTGGGAAGAGAACTCATTTCAAGAATGGCCTATCAGACTTGAGAATGCAGCGTGTGGCTCCTGGCTGCTGGAGGCTACCCACTGCACACATGCTCCTCTGCCCCCATCATCAAACAGTTCAGATAAATTAGAGAAATAAATGAAAGATGATCTTTGCCACCATCTAGGGTCATTGTGATGTCATCCATACTCTACACCTGTCCCATGTATCTCTCTGACCACCATTTTGCAGATCTAAAAGGATGTATTTGTTATGATACTTTCTAGGAACTCTTCCTGTTATACCTCTTTGAGGTGAGCAAAGACAAGGTTGATATTTTGAGCATAAGCCATACAATATTCTCTATTTTCAATGACATATTTAACTCTCTCAATGCCCTATTTTAGGGAAGAGAAACTCAAAAACCTGGTTGTTAAGAGAAGGTTATATATAAGATATTGTGCGTGACATTATTTAAGAAGATTCTAAGACCAGTTTAAAATTCATATCTGCTACTTCCTAACTTGAAGGCAGCTAGGAGCACCATATTACACAGAGCACTGGGCCTAGAATCAGGAGGACCCGAGTTCAAATATTGTCTCAGATATTTACTAGTTGTAGAACCCTGGACAAGTTAGTTAATCTCTGTTTGCCTCAATTTCCTCATCTTTAAAACAGGAATAATAATAGCACTTACCTTCCAGGGTTGTTGTAAGGATTGGATGAGATAATAATTAAGAAGGGCTTAGAACAATTTTTGTACATAGTAAACTAGCAATAGGTCTGTTAACCATTTTGTAATTATTTTTCTAGATTATATGTTGATATAATTATTAATAATCATTTTCTCTTTCTCCTTCTCATCCTTCCTCCCTCCCCAAGATGGCAGTTAATATGATATAGGTTGGTTGTCCATGTGTTATCATACAATACGTGTTTCCATGCTCATCATGTCGTGAAAGAAGACATACTGCTTACAGCAGAGAACGATTCATGGAAGAAATTAAGTAAAGAATGGCCATGCTTCAATTTGCATTCAAACTCTGTTCCTTTTATGATGGTGGATAGCCTTTCTTTTCTTTCCTTTTCTTTCCTTTCCTTTCCTTTCCTTTCCTTTCCTTTCCTTTCCTTTCCTTTCCTTTCCTTTCCTTTCCTTTCCTTTCCTTTCCTTTCCTTTCTTTTCTTTTCTTTTCTTTTCTTTTCTTTTCTTTTCTTTTCTTTTCTTTTCATCATGAGTGTCTTGGATTTGTCCTGGATCCTTGGATTGTTGATAATAACTAAATTATTCACAGTTGATGATTGTACGTTATTGCTATTGTTCTGTTAACTATTATTTGATATTAGACAAGCCTAATCCCTTCTCTAGACCCCGATTCCCTCTTTACAAAATGAAAGAATCCAAATAGGTGATCTCTATGGTCCCTTCCAACACTTGACCATCAGATTTTTCTCTGACCCTAAAATTTGAATAATACTCTTAATCATAGTGGGTACAACGATATTAACCATTGCTGACACTCGCTTAGCAGGTGAGATTCGCAGAGTGGTTTACCTCCATTATTTCCTTTCATCCTCACGACAACTACAGACAGCAGGCTGAACGATGAGAGAGCATCCAGCCAGACAACATTTTTCAGACCCTCAGAGCATTAGAATCACACAGCTGAAAGTGAAATGAAATCAAATGTGTGGGTTTGGACCATAACAATATGTTCAGATAGGAGGCTTGGTTGATGCTATGAAGGATGACTCTTCTGAAAAAAAAAAAAAAAAAGGAAGATTTGGCCTGGAAATGGAGTGCGAGTGGGGTGCACATGCATATAGAGCTGTCATATGGAAGTTAGGGTTAGAATTAGGGTCAGCCTTCTTTTGCTTAACCCCAATGGACTGAATAAGGAATAATAAGTAGAAAGTGCAAAAAGACCTCCTCAAGTTTGATGTCATTATTGACTTCCTACCAATGACAGCTGTCCAAAAGAGGACTACCATTCCTTCGGAGGCAGTGGACTCCCCCATCATGGGAAACCTTTAAGCCTCAGCTTGGTAACTACTTGTCACACATATTAGAGGAGTATTTTTATTCCATTAAAGATTGAACTAGAAGCACCTTCTACTTGTGAGATTCTCTGATGTTGTCTCTGAAATAACATGATAGTTCAAGAGAGAGATTAATTTCTTAAGAAGTCAAAAACTGCCTCATTCTGATTTCTTTGGGGATTAATGGAAGGGCGATGTGTTTGCATGGATGTGACTTGACTCTGGTATCCTGATAGAGTTCTCTTCTGATGCTGGTGTCCTAAGATGATCTGGGACAAAGAGAACGCAAAGAAGAGGGAGAGATAATGAGAGAGGCTGAAACGGTGCTGCTAAACAGCATTCCGGTTTCCTGGGCTTTGCCCAACATGGTGCTGTGCCTGCTAGAGAAAACCACTTGGCAAATAAGTGATAACCAACTTTGGGGGAGGAGGGGCCTCCGAGTGGGAGTCAGTGCTATTGATTAAAACATCAAGCAGCTCCATAGAAGCCCATCATGAATTACTTCTTGTTGGAAGATAAAACTTTGTGATATTTAAAATTACTGACTTGAAAGTAAGTAAAATGAGTCCTAATTATGCAGGAGGGAGCAACACCTTCCGCAGTAAACAAGATGATAAGCACCTCAAACAGCGCTCAGAATTTTAATTAACATTTTCTGGTTCCTTTCACCTCGCTTCAAGGTCACCCTCTCCCTTGTCGTGGCACACACACGCCAGTGCAGCAGCAGCCTCCAAACTTCCCTTGCTGCCCAGCTAAGCCTGAGGATTATGCCAGGAGAAGGTGGCATGAGATAGACTTAAAAATATCAACTCACTGTTCACAAGAGCCACCTCCACTGTCCTTTGTGTGACTGTGGCTAAAGAGGCGACATCCCATTGAAAAGCTCTTCGTTAACCATCGCAACTGTGGCTTGACCAAAGTGGATTTGGATTTCTGAAATGTGACAGGTCTGTTGAATATTCAGATTATCATCTTTGTCTAAGAGAGACGAGACTAAGAACAGAGCAATGGGAGCTCATCTGCCACGAGGCCAGGGAGGCAGGTTGGTATTGACAATATGGGCCCAAGACCAGCTCTTTTGTCTTCTTTTGCTCGAGATTTGTGAAAATCTTATGAGACTTGTTTTTCTCCATTTCTTAAAAAATCAGACCATAGTCAGAGAAGGGCTTTGTTATATCAACGGGTTTGTTCCATGTCACAAATTTAACATACGGGGTCACTTGGAATATAATGTGGAGTGAAAGGATCTCGTTAGGCTAAAACGAATGTAAAATGTGTCAGTTTGATCCAAATGAGAACTGTAGTAAAACCATGTTTGATGTTCATCTGCAATAAATCTTTAACATTTGTCTGTAAAGTATTAGAGAACCCAGAGGGGAAGCTACATTTGTGAGGGCTGCATATTTCCGATGAGATGAGTTTTTTTCCCTCTTATCCTCTGTTGACATTTATCCTATGGAAGCAGAAAGTGAGATTCTACTTTATTATTAATTCTAATCAGCCCTTATTATGCTCCCTTCATGCACAAGAGCCTTGCTTCAGAGAGGGGGACCAGCGATGAAAAATGGATGAGAGGCTGCCCTCAAGGAGCTTCCATGAGGCAGAACATGAGAAAGGTAACCAGAGGCAGAAGATGCTAAGGGCCTAAGAAAGAGGCAAAGGCCTCTACCTTCGAAGCTCAGTCCATGGCACAAAGTAAGTGAAAATAAATGCTCTTTCATTCATCCATCCTTTCACTCAAAGAATATAGGAGGAGGAACAGAATATTTCCAGCTGAAGGAAAGGAGTTACTGTGTTGGCATGTGAGAGAGAGAGAGAGAGAGAGAGAGAGAGAGAGAGAGAGAGAGAGAGAGAGAGAGACTGAGAGAGAAACAGAGAGGGAGACCGAGTAAATGAATTAATGAGCATTTGAGTGTCAAAGTATGTTGACTATGTGTGAGTGTATGTGTGTACAGGTATGATAAATATGTGTGCATGTGAACATTTGAAAGGAGATGCATCCTCTGAGCTGAGCTGTGAAGGGGAGCAGGATCTGAGAGGCAGAGATCAGGAGCAATGCCTTTGGGGGTCTAGGAAGTGGGATGGCTGGCCAAGATCAAAGAAGAACTAGTCACCCGGTTTTCTGAAACAGAGTGTGTAAGAAAGGGAATTCGGAATCCATAAGGATGGGAAGGAGGATGGGAACCAGACTGTATAAAGACTCAAATTCCAGGCTAAAGTGTTTGCCTTTTAATCCTATAGATAGAAAGTAGCAACCGAAGATGCTTGAGCAGAGACGCGATATAGCCGGCCCTTTGATTCAAGAAGACCGTTGAGAATGGAGAGATGGGCTGTACAAGAGAGAATCCCGCTTTTTCAGTAGCCAAGAGTCAAGAGGCTGTTGTACTACATTCAAGAAGGGAGGTACTACCTCTGGGTCTGAATTAAGGGAAAAGATACAGGGCAAGAGAAAGATGCAGGCGTCAGGAAGATTGTGGAGGTAGAATCAAGAGCTATTGGCCAAGAACTGGATAGGAAATGTGGGAGGGGGGAGGAAAGAGGAGAACTGCTATGTTTGTTTTGGGCATTCAGTAACTGGTCGTCCAAGGTAAATGGAAACATACCTCCTATTATGGTACAGTCTTTTGGAAATATTAAAAATCAGAGCTCTGGAATGAGAGGACCTGGTTTCAAATTCTATCTCTGATACTGGCCACCTGTGTATCCTTAGGCAAGTTATCCATCCACTCGGGGTCTCAGTTTCCTCACCAGTAAGATGAAGGATCAGCCCCAGTTCCCCCGAGATCCCTTTAATGTTTTGATCTAGGGTCCCGGGTCCTGAGGTATCCATGGATCAATCCCAATGCCCTATGCCATTCTTGTCAGCCAATAAGACTGACACCAGTCAGCATCTCTTCATTTGGGTCTCTTTCAAAGGACTCCCCCCTGCCCATATTCCTTTGATTGTGTGATGTTCATTGTCCTTCATTTTCATTTTGAATCTTCCTATGGTTAATTACTGTTGTATTTCAAATTTCTCTGCAGGATTTCTCCTCCTTCATAATAGCTGAATGGTTCAGTGGACCAGAGTGAAACAAATGAATGGGCTCCAAGGTTTTTTGTGGGAATGAGTTCAAAAAGACCACCATTTTTAATTGCTCCTGGTGTTTAGTTCTGAGTATCTGTTTAAAAAAATCAGCCCAAGTCTTAGTTGCCGCAGTGATTAAATCATTTATTTTTAGAAATTGCTCTTGATTACATCATTTTTCAAACCTGAGCAGTTCATTTTAAAATGCAGATTTCTCCAACAGCCTGGATCATTTCAAGGGACTTACTATTTATGTTTATTTTATTTTAATTCATTTTTCTGCAGAAACTTCTGTTATTCATTTCAAGTCCTCAGAGGATCTCCTAGAATAATGGGTGAAATGTCAGGATCAATTAAGAAAGAGCGGGAGGTTTACCCAACAGGAGAATTCTATCCATTGTAGTCGAGCAATGACAAAAGACTAAAGCTTCCTTTCCCAACAGGGAAGCTGCAGTCACTTCTTCCAGGGGATCAAAAAGTAAAAGGAAAGTTACAAACTGACATGCCAGAGATGGCCATGAAGCCATTGTCAGGAAAGATGGAAAGCATGATATTCTGAAGTCTGCAAGGCAAGCTGGAAGAAAGACCTTCCTCCTGCCAGCCCAGGATCTGCACCCGAGAATGGGTCCATGGGTGCAGACACACACACAGAGCACACAGAGAAAAATTCATTTGTCCAAAAGATGTTCATCAAACAAAGGAAAAAGGGAATGAGTAACCTCATCGGAGGCCAGTAGGTGGCCCAGTGCACGAACTGCTGCGCTGGGAAAGAAGACGTGAATTCGGATCCGGCATCCAACACTTATTAGCTGTGGGGACTGGGGCAAGCGTCTTAGCCTCAGTTTTCTCATTCATAAATTGGGTTTAATAATAGCAACCACCTCACACAGTTGTAGGAGCACATGAGAGGTATGTGATATGTTTTTGTGTTTTATTAGAGGTTAAATATTGGCATATTTTCCAGGACTGAGGATAGTATCAACTGGAGGTGCTGATAGTGAATAAAGAAGTGGGCATGGTTGGAGATGTAGGAAAACAAGACACAGGGCAAAAGCAATTGAGTGCTGAAAATCTCTAACAGAGCTTGCAGGGAAGTCAATGTATTTTGGTATGTGGGTCAAAGCTTGGTCCCTTTGGGAACATTACAAATGTAGGACCCACTCTACCGGGACATATTTGACCTCTCCACGTCTATTTTCCTGCTTGGAATCCAATCATGGCTCCTCATTACCTCTCGTAAGCCCAAATCCCATCCAGTGATATTTTAAATCAAGGATTTTTAACCTTTTATGTGTCTTGCTCCCCTTTCTGGTGAAATCTATGGAACCCGTCTCAGAAAAAATGTTTTCAAAAATATAAAATTACAGGGACAAGTCATTCTGTTTAAACACAGTTACCAAAATATATTTGAAGAATCAAATCAAAGACATGAACTCCAGGTTAAGCAGTCTGGGACCCTCACGTTCTAGCTAAACCCTCTTTTTCAAGACTGATCTCACTCCCACTCTTCTCCATGTGTCAGACGACTGGTCATTTTGCACCATGACTTGGTCCATGCAGTGCCTTCCATCTAGAAATCCTTTCCTACTTCTTCTCTGCCTGTTAAAGCCAGATCCAGCCTTTGCATTTCATCTCAATGCTCCTTCTTTCATGAAGCTTTTCCTGATCTTTTTGCACTAACAGTAAGCTTGCTGTCTCCCAAAGCACTCTTTGTACCCCCTCAATGGAACATTTCTCCCATATTATGATGACTTATTCCATTTCTCTCCCCTGCTATGTCATAATCTCCTTGAAGGCAGGAACCATGTTGTCTTTTCCATTTTGTAACACCCCATGAGGCCTTGGATAGAGAAATACTCTAGAATTGGGGGTCAAATTGAATGGATATGTTTGCGGTGAAAAATCAACTTCAGTTGGTATCACAAAGACGAGAGTGAAGCCTGGGTAGGAATCCTGCCTTTGCCATTTATTAGCTGTGTGACCACAGGAAGTCCATGTAAACTCCTTAAGCCACAGTCCCCTCCTTTGTACAATCAAGGGCTTGGACTCCGAGGCCCCTGAGGTCTTTTCCAGGTCCAAATCCTATGATCTTCTTCCAAGTCACTTCTATCAAACAAGGCCTCCTACCCATGACAGTAATGTCATTAAAGAGGGAAAAAAAGGATTCCCCAGGTTTGTATTCTAGCCTGCAAATCCACTACATATGTAAAGTTGGCCCTCCTGAAAGGCTGACAGTGGGGGGGGAAGCAATAAGAAAATAGTGCTATCACAGCCCGATTTTAACACCCTGCCCAAAGTCCACTTAAAAGGGAATTTGTTTTTTGTAGGTTAAAACTGCCAGGAGCGAATGGGAGTAATGGCCCACGGGGCCTCTCATGGGGGCTCATTGGCCAGTGAGAGGCCAGACTGCAGGAGATACTTTCGAATCACTAATAGCTAACACGCACTAACAGAGCAGAGAGATGGAAGACATCGGTGGGCATCAACACAGAGTAAGGGGTCTTAAGGACAGTCGCAAAGGAGGCTGCGGCTCGACTGGAGGCCTCGAAGGATAGGTTAGCCCTGTGTGGGTGCCCCAACGCCTCTAGTCAGGGAGGAGGCTGAGCTGAGGCACGGCGAGGAGGTAGATTGGCTTGGAACAGGATACAGATTTCGGAAGAGTAAGGCACTGAGCCAGCCCCCCACCCCAAACACGAGTGAGATTTGTTTAGAGCTCAGCTTTGGAGGGTACATGTGGGTTGATCCTTTGGAGAGTTCTCTTCACAGATGAGAGGACGATGGCATCTTCCTGAGGCCTTTGGAGGAATCTTGCTTTATTTCTTTAGGAATAGAGGAGGTGTTGTAGAGGACACCTGCAAATCATAGCATCCTTGATCTAGAACTGGCTGACGCCTCACATCTCAACTTCTCTCATTTTACAGATGAAGAAACTGAGGTGCATGGAGATGCAGAGACTTGACAAGTGTCACATAGGGAGGAAACGAAGAAACAGAATTTGAGTCAAAGGGCTCTGGGTCAAAAGCCCATATTTTTCTTTCCACTGTCCCATATAGGGCTGAGGATGAGAAATAGGCAAGACTCTGGGATGGGAAGGAGCTAGGACGCACTGGGAACACCCCCTCAGGAGTGCTAGAAAAAAGGCTTGTAGCCTAGGGATAGAGCTTTGCCTCTAGCTTTAAACTTCCCTTAATTATAAATACAAACTCTAGAGGTAATCAATGTAGTTGAGATCTGTATTGTTGCTGTGCCGAAAACAGACAGAAAACTAGCATCCAGGAGTAAACAAAGTCTGCTGTCATTCATGACTGTGGATCCTGGTCCACCTACATCCCTTAGTGTGTTGCCTTGCCTAGGTCTGCTCTAATAACCAGAGCCAAGGTGGATGCCACTATCTTTTATTGCCATTCCCCTTGGATCCTTCTTTCCTGATGATGGAGACGAGCATCCTGGTAGTCAGCATGCATCACTGCAATCACCTACTCTGCCGAATATGTGTCCCTTCAAAGAATCCACAGGCTTCCCGACAACACGTGACCTTAGAGTAAACTCTTTCAGTGTGCTTGTTCTTGGCTCCCATCCCCAGGATGACCTTCTGCTCCCGAGTCATTCCCTGTCCATCTCAGGCCTCTAACATCATGGTTCCTTTCTCCTCCACAGTACAGCAGTGTATCCTTGACCCAGGCAGTCTTCCCTATTCCCATATGGTAACAGTTAAGGTTGTACAATGCTGCCCCATTCCTTCCCCAACAAGGATTTGGAAATGGCAGGTTCTCTTCCCAGCCTTCCTGGAGCCAACAGGGAGTTTCTGGGTTATATCCCTCAAGAGGCCCTAGATCTATCTCTCCTAGTCCTCCACTGGTTCAACCCATTGGCCACAGGAGCCATCTTCTTCCGGAAGGTAACTAATTTTTAGTGTCCTTGATGTCTGAATTAAGCAGTTGTCATTCTTCTTCAACTTTTGAATGTACTCAGTGGTTCTCCCCTCGCCCCCACCAGCCTATTAATCTTCCTAATTATGTTTGGCTTGGGTTCATGTCAAAAAGAGTCCATATCTTCTGAGCACCAGTGTTGGAAGGAGGTCCAGAAGGACTTTAGGAGTCAGACATAAAGGCAACTTGGGGTAGATAATCCATAATCAGAAGCCAGATTGGACAGAGGGCCCCAGAAGAGAAGCTCTTCTCTAGTGGTAACCAGGAGGTCCTCAATAAACAATAAACAATAGTTTTCTGCATAGTAAACCCTATCCTTATCTCATCTCCATCTTCCTTTGTATCACTTTCTCCCTCTCCTCCCCTACACAAAGCTAGAGCCCTAGTCCAGAGCCCCAAACACCTAACAAATTGGGCAACTAGCATAAGAACAGATTCAAACATTACCCAAGGCAGCAAGTCATCCTTGGCTTCAGCTATTCCCTCCATTCTAAATGTGGAACTGCTACCCCGACCTCCACCAATGAAGATCTTCAGCGACTCTTGAAACTGGCATCTCCTCTGAGGTTATCCATTGGAAATCCTTCTTTCTGTCCTCTGCAATCTAACAGTATCTTTCATACTCTCTTGGCTGGAATCTGCTTGGTGTTTTCTATGGTGTGTCTGTCTATATGTTCATCTGCAGGTGCATGGGTGTGTGTGTGTGTGTGTGTGTGTGTGTGTTAGGACATCTGGACTTCAGGGCTGCTTTTGGCTACTTCCAAGCCAAGTGGTCATTAACCTCTTCTGAATCTCACTTTTCAAATCAGTAAAATGAAGATAATAACACCTATCCAGATTAGCGTGAGGATCCATTGAGGTAGCTGATGTGCAAAGTACCAATAAAATGCATAAAACGATAACGATTCTTGTTATCAGTATTCTTGGTAGTATGTTTGCTGCTAAGCTACAAGAACATTAGTACTGTCAAACTCAATTTTGAGGTCACCTTAGAAGCTCTATGGAATGTCCCCTTCATTTTACAAATGGAGAAACAAGCTGAGAGAATCAAAGTGACTTTTTTTTCCAAGTGGTACAAGTAGTAAGTGGTGGAATAAGGACTTGAACTCCAGTCTTCTATCCCTTAATTCAACCCCATGTCAATCGAACAGTGCTATTTATCTCCCTTCAGCCCATTGCGCCTAGCATAGAATCATGACAATGCCAAGATTGCCCCCAAAAGAGTTGTTGACTGAATAAAGCATATCTTTCACTCAACAGAAGGAGTGCTGGCCCATCAGGTTGGCATTATCGCGAACTTCTACTCAAGTGATACTATTGTCCCAGCACCTTCCATTAGAAAAATAGACATATAGTTTGGGGGGAATAACCTGGTCCGTGGATACAATGGAGTCCTGACGAAGACCGTAATAAGACTTTCAAAAACACAGATTGGTTGATGTGCACCGGAGCAGAGGTCAGAAGTAAGTCGTAGGTCATTGATCTGGGAATGGGATTCTTCCACCACCCCTTGCCAGATCGTCCCCACTCGTGGGAGTGGGAGGAGGGGGTATCTCTCCCTCGGCCTTCTTCAGCTAGCATCGTGAATGGTCTGTTGGTAGGCCCCCAACCTGGAGCCCGGAGACTCTCTTTCAGCAGCTTCAAACTCCCCATTTCTCATTTTCTTTTACTTTCTTTGTTTAATTTCCCCATCACTTCCACTTTCCGGCCTCTTTCCAGGCATATTTGGCCAGTAATAACTCGAGTTTGTTCCCAACCTAGCTGATGGCTCGTGTCCTCATTAAGGGTCATTAACATTACAGGGGTGTTTATTGGAGCTGGCAGAGTGCTGATATTTGTGAGACATTGTCAGATGGTTGATGGGGCTTAGTCAGAAAGCATTCCATGGGGGGAGAGGCGGGCTCTCCACCTGGCATAGGCAGCAGGGACAAGATGGCAGGCATAAGATGGCAGTGAGAGACCCTCACACTGTGGCAGGCTGGGCCCCCGGGGGTGGGAACAGGGCGATCCAGGTCCTTGGGGGACAATAGAGATTTAATACATGAATCCCTGAAGTGCCAAGTTCCCTTTAAGTGAATTCCTGTTCAGTGATAGACACCGGTGTTAAACTGGTAAAAAGTGAAGCAACAAGCCTCCAGGAAACCAATTTTATCTTTCATTATACCTTTGATTGTAAGAGTATGGGGGCTGCCATTACAGAAGAGGGACTAATTGGAGAATGGATACCATTGGGAGAAGGTGTGTTTTGAGATAACTAGTAATTTATTTCTTTAGAATAATTACAAAGGATGTAGTTCACTGAGATATAGTAAAATTAATTATCTTCCCGAACAATAGCACAACAAAGGTAGATTTTACGTAAACATGAATCACCAAATTTGTGAGGGTTCTATTTATTAAAAAGTACTTATATTAAAATTTTCAATGCTGATATGAAATGAGATGCAAAATATCCACAAGATGCATTTTTTTTGGCAGCACATAGAGGACTGGGTTTGGAAAGAGCTTATATTCCTGCCCATGAAACTTGCTACCTCTGCTAACACTACTTGTGTTCTATTCCCCAAGCCTTAATTTCTCCATTTGTAAAAGAGAGGAGTTGTACTAAGTGGCTTCTAAAGTGTCCCCCGGTTCTAAATCAATGATCGCATAATGCCATCTAAGTAAGTACTTATCCTGGAAACAGGGAATCCAGGGAAAGGACTAGAGGCATCATGTTGTCCACTACAATACATAATACTAAATGCTTGGTTGCTTGAAAACATGGCAGAAAAGAGACCAATGGTTTATGGTAAATGACAAGATAAATATGGGCAGATGCCTTTTTTCAGAGACCACAGAAGAATGAGAGGGAGTGCTAAGTTGAGATTGACAAAGAAGCTGTTTGCTAAATCATTCATCCTATCCATCTGTACTCAAAAGAACCATGCTATGTTTATGAATAAATTAAAGAAAATGTAAGAGAAATTAAGGATATGGGGAATGCCAAGAAAGAGAATTAAAGGGATTTGGAAAGAGTCAAAAAAGGATTTAGGGCAATTTATCTTATGGAGAATTGAAGAGAATAAAGCATATTCCTTAGAAGTTAGCATCAGGTGGGAGGGGTGGGTATGGGGAAGCCAAGATGGCAGGGTAGAGGATGAGTCTCTTTTTAACTCTCCCAAATTCTGTTACAAATGACATTAAAATACTGCCTAAAGATTCTGAGTCAGCAGAACCAGCAAAAGGGCAAGGTGAAACAATTTTTTTTTTTTGCAGAAAACAACTTAGAAAATTGGCAGAAAATGGCTGTTTCATTTGGGGTAGAAGTGGAGTGTGGTACAGAAAAGGCTGTATGAGCCCAGGTCACAATCTGGCAAGCCAGCAGCAGGGCTTGGAGGCAACTGAATTGACAGTGGCTGCCAGAGCTTTCACCCCACAGACCATGAAGAGGTCAGAAATAGATTATAGGGGATCCTTTATCAGCATTGGAAGTAGGAATCCATTGAACTGCCTATAAATAGTTTTGAGTTGTCTTCTTGTGGTGAAAAGAAGAATTAGCATCACAGTGGAACCTGGTCATATTTCCATGGCTGAAAAAAGTGCCAGTGGTCACTCAAAGACCAGAGTTCAGGTCAAGGGAGCAGTGATCACACTTCTCCCTGGGTCATATTACCTTAGAAGAAATGAAAACTGACAGACCCCCAAAACTAGCTCTGAAAAAAGCAGCATGAAAAATTTGAAGCTTGGGGTAATAGATCCCAACTTTAACATGAATTTAAAGGTCAAGAAATAGGCCAAAAAAAGAGAGAAAACAACAACAATAAAAAGAACCTGACCATAGAAAGTTTCTGTGGTGACAGGAAAGTTCAAAACACAAATTCAGAAGGAGACAAAAATGTCAAAACATCTATCCAAAACCTCAAAGAAAATTGCCCAAAGACAATTCCTGGGAGAGCTCAAAATGGATTTTGAAAATCAAATAAGAGAAGTAGAGGAAAAATTGAGAAAGGAAATGAAACAAGAGTGATATAAGAAAACCATAAAAAAGGAGTCAACAGCTTGGCAAAGGAGACACAAACATTCTGAATAAAATAGCACTTTAAAAGTTAGAGGAGGCCAAATGACAAGAGACACAAAAATCTACTGAAGAGAAGAACTTCTTTAAAAGCAGAATTGGCCACATGGAAAAAGAGGAACAAAAGCTCACTGAAGAAATTAATTCTGCTATCCACTTCTGTTTTATAGGTGAGTTCATCCCATTCGCATTCAATAATATTTCCCTCCATCTTATTCCACCTCCACTCATTTTTGTCCTTTTCTCTGTCTCTCCCTTCACCCTCTTTCTTCTCAAAGTGTTCTGCTTTTGATAAATGACTCCTTTAAATGACCCTCCTTTTTCTTCTCTCCCACACTCCTACTTCTATGTAGGGAAAGACATATTTCAATATCAATTGAGCATATATGTTATTCCCTCTTTCAGCCAATTCCTATAAAAGTAATGTTCAAGCATTTCCTTTCAATCCCTCTATCTTGCCCTGTACTGTAAAAGCCCTTTCCTGACTCTTTCATTTGAGATAATTTATCCCATTTAACCATTCCTTTCCTTCTTCTCCCAATGCACCCTCCTTTGTAGTTTTTGTTTAGTCATTCAGTCATGTCTGATTCTTCCTAGCCCCATGATTCACAGCATACCTTGTCCTTCTATCTTCCACTCTCATAAAGTTTGTCAAAATTCATATTTGTTGTTTCAATGACACTATCTAAACATCTAATTCTCTCCCACCCCCTTTCCTCTTTCCTTCAATTTTTTTACTAAAATCAGGGGCTTTTCCTATGAATCCTATCTGTTTATTATGTGTTCTCCTAAGAGGTTACACCTGAGTTAAGCCTGAACAGAAGTGAGGGATGTTACCAGTTATAGATGAAAATGAGAGACCTTACAGGCATGGAGGGAGAATCTCTGTAAAGGTATATATATATAGTACAAGAAAGAACTGGAATGATGAACTCAAGGACTAATAAAGAGGCATTTGAAGTCTAATGGAGAACAATGTGCAGGAATCCTGGAAAAGAAGGCTGGAACCAGGTGGTGAATTGCTTTAAATGCAAAATGGAGGGATTTTTATTTATCCTACAGGCAATAGGTACACTACAGGGGAGGGCCAAGTTGTAATGAGAGTTACTAGTGTATCTCTTTCATCACCCTTCCTCTTACCAGAGTGTAAGTTCCTTGAAAGTGGATATAGGGTCTACTTTTTATATGGGTATACTCTATGCCAAGCACAAGGTCCCATCCCCAAACCTTTGTGCTGTCTGCCCTGAATGCTGTAAAAATCAACCTCATCACCTCTCTGCCTTGTAGAATCCTCACTTCTTTCACCAAGTAGATGAAGGGCAACCTTTTATAGCAGACCTTTTCTGGTGCCCTCAATGGCTGGATTTCTTCTTCCCTCCTTCTTACCTTGAATTCATTCTGTATACGTATTATAAATATATAGGTTGACTTTCCTGATACAAGGTAAGCCCCTAGAAGTCATGGTCTGTTTATAGTGGAAGAAATTAAAAAACAAACAAGAGAATGTGTGAGAGAGGAAGAGGGCTAACTGATAGGGCCCTTGGACCTGGAGTAAGAAAGATTTGAATTCAAATTCAATCTCAGACACATTTTAGTTATGTGATCCAGGGCAAATCACTTATTCTTTATTTCTAAATCTATAAAATGGATATAATAAAAGTCCCTATCTTGTTGTATGAATCAATTGTAATATTTGTCAAATACCTTGCAAGCCTGTAGTAGTAGTAGTAGTAGGAGTAGGAGTAGTAGTAGTAGTAGTAGTAGTAGTAGTAGTAGTAGTAGTAGTAGTAG